>NC_050465.1:64651638-64951638 GCF_903995425.1 Onychomys torridus
GTCCTGCCATGGTGATAATGGACTAAAGTGTAAGCCACTCCAATGTTTTCCTTTGTAAGAATTGCCATGGTCATGATTTCTCTTCACAGCAATAGAAACCCTAAGACAGCCTTATTACCAATCTATTTAGGAGGTGATATCTCAAATCCGAAAGCTGAGTGTAATGTTGACTATCATAGCAAGTGAAGTCACAAAAGATCATGAGATTTTGATCACCTTGCTTATTCACATGAAGTTCAATTTGAGTACACAGTATTTGGTCTTATGACTTCACAGTGAGTTAATATCCCTAATAAACTTTGTGGGTTTAATACTTTGGGGTGTTTCTGTTTCTCTGGCTCTGTTAGTATATGGTATCACCTGCCTGGTCATTGGTGAAAGGCACTTTCTTGCACATGTATTGCTCTGTAGAAATTTAAATATGAAATGCTTGTAAAGAAGCATGAGATTACCAAATTAGGTAGTCTTAGCATGATAATTTTTTTCAGATGCTAAGAAGAAAGGCAAAATATGTGTTACTTGATTTCTCTTACTCTGGAATTATAGCACCCTCTTAAATTCAAGGAAACACTTTGGATGGCATAATTTCCTACTGTAATCTCTGGTCTGCTCAAAACAGCCATTCCAGTGCTCTCCAGAATGCTAGCAGTCTCTGATGCTGCTTTCCTCAAAGCATTTGTGAAAGTAAAGTTTTCTAGGTCCTTTCAAGTGAATAGCGACACATGAGAACTATTACAGGAAGAGACAATGTCTTTAACAAATGGTGCTGGGTAACAGTAGGTGTCTCCAAGTAGAAAGAGTGAAGCTATACCTTTATCAACTCATCCTGCACTAAAATCACCTCCAAGTGGAGCAAATACCTCAATCAAAGATCTGAAACTGCTTGAGGAAAAAGTAGGAAGTACTCCTTAAAACAGAAGCTTGGGGCTGGCAAGATGTTTCAGCAGGTGGAGTCACTTATACCACCAAACCCCAAAACCTGAGTTTGACCCCTAGGACATGGCAGAAGGAGAGAACCAACTTCCTCAGGTTGTTATTTGACCTCCACATGTACACCTTGGCATACACCTTTTTGAATTCCTGTACACACACCACCACCACCACCACCACCACCACCACCACACAGACACACACACTCAGGCACACACACACACACACACACACACACACACACACACACACACACAAAGAAAGGAAAATAAAAGAATATTGACATAGGTAGGCATTTTTGACAAGGATTCCAGGCTCAGGAACTAATGAATGAGAAAATGTAATTTAAAAGCTTCTGAATAGCAAAGGAAATGGATAACTGAGTGAAGAGACAGTCTAAATAAAGCACATAAGAAAAGTTTTGCTGACTATACAACTGACAAAGGACTGATACCTAACATATATATAAAGAACTAAAACTAAACCAAACCAAAACAATAAACACCTAGAAATAACTCAAATAAAAAAATGGGCTATGACACTAAACAGACTGCTCTCAAAGCAGAAATAAAAACACACAGTAAATGCTTTTATTAAAATAGTGTTCAATGCTCTTACCATTAGAGGAATAAGGATTGAAACTACACTGAGGAAACGAGGGTTTGCATCAAATGATGGAAAACTGCTAGAACCACCATGCCAACAACGGAAGAAGAAATTCAGTATCTGGAGAGTGGCATAGGAATAGAAAGAAATATGGATTACACTCTATGGGAAGTAGACAGAATGCCTCAGTGGAGAACTTAAGAACACTCTGGAGGAAGGGTCACTACCATCTGAGAATCTCAATGGTCATTGTCTCCTACAAGAGCAGGGCATAGTATGAGATGCTGTAACAAAACAGGATCCCTGATAAAACATACAGTGTAGTCTCAGATCATGGAAGCAGGAAGTCAGCAGTTAATTCTCAGAGGTTAGGTATATACCTTTATCAAATAAGAACCCAAATCATGGCTGTTTGGAACCTTGGGCTTACACAGGGACACTTTGCTCAGCCTGGAAGGAGGGGACTGGACCTGCCTGTACTGAATCCACCAGGTTGAATTGAATCTCCAGGGGGGTCTTGGCCCTGGAGGAGATGGGAATGGAGGGGAGGGGCTGGGGGAAGGTGGGGGCGGGGATGGGAGGGGAGAGGACTGGGGAACCCATGGCTGATGTGAAAAATTAAAACACAAATACAATAAATAAGAAAAGGAGAAAAAAAAAGAACCCAAATCAAAGTGTTAGCAATTTGGATCTTTCTTGCAGACAACTCTAGAGATACTAAATAAAACAGCTTTGCTCAAGGCACACCAGAATAGAGGTCTGTATATAGAGTTAATAGATACCAAGGGTGGATAATGAGGGTGATGATGACAAAAGTAAATAAATAAAAGTCACAATGGCGTGCTTGATCTGAAAAATCAGCTTTTAGACGTAGAGCCCATTGATGGAGAGGGGCTGGGTCATCTCATCAAAGATGACTTAGTTGCTACCTTTTCTGAAGGCTCAACAGACATACTTTTGCTGTAGACCACGATCAAGGCTCCAGATGTAGCACTATCTTTCTAAGAGACAAATGGAGCACATGACATTTCAATTATATTGGCCCCCTTTATTTCTGGAGTGAGCAGTGTCTGGACTGGAAAGGATACACATTCCTGGAAAGGATGTGCCTACTTGAACCCATAGGCAGTGCCATCATTTGAAGGTTTACAATATCTGACCTATGCACAATTTTTGACTTTGGATAAAACATGCATTAGGTCAGGCCAGGTGAGCCAGACTACAGCAAATGAGATGCAATTACAGCACAGGTCCTGGTATATAACACACAACCCAGAACTTGTTGGCCTAATTAGAGGGGCTCAATGAACTCCTTCAAAGTAGCATATTGGATAAAGAAGGGCATCACTCTATCAAATTGATTCTTCTGTCCCCTCCTGTCCTGCCCTCTGTCCTGTCCTGTCTTGTCCTCTCCTGTCCTGTCCTGTCCTGCCCTGCCCTCTCCTGTCCTGTCCTCTGTCCTGTCCTGTCCTGCCCTGCCCTCTCCTGTCCTGTCCTCTCATGTCCTGCCCTGCCCTGTCCTTTCCTCCCCTGTCCTGTCCTGTTCTGTCTTCTCCTCTCCTGTTCTGTTTTGTCCTCTCCTCGTCTTTTCTTCTCTAGTCTTCCACTCTCTTATTCTCCCCTTCCTCCCCCTCTCTCTTTCTTTTAGAATTGAACATTGAATCTTAAACCTCCTTGTGCATGCTTAAGCAAATGTTATACCCCTGAGCTATGTCCTCAAACTCATTTTCATGTGATAAACACAATCATTGCTTTGCTTTAAAATGTATAATATTTTATTCATATATTTTTATTATAAATACAAGGAATTATTTCACTCAACATAAGTAGCTCTCTTGGTAGGTCTACAGATGAAAAGCAAGAAAACAAATGGAAGTCTCAGAAAGTAGTACTAATACGCAGCATATTTCAACATAGGAATCTTCTGACACACCAGTGGGGGTAGCTTCACTGGGAGACTTAACTCTTGCTATTTTTATTGTATTAATCATTGTGTTCAGATTTTAAAATGTGGTCAGGGTTGCCAGTTGCCATTGCTTACTTAGTGTTTCTATCTCATGGCATTTGTTCATTAGGAAGAGGCCTGTTCTGCTTGAGTTCCTGGGGTGCTTTCTTAGTTATCCTAGTGGGAAAGTCCCCTGATCTACAATGCATACTACAATAGCACACAGTGTGAGAGTTGTAACTCCCCAAAGAGAATCATGCTCTCATTGGTTCATAGAGAAATGAATGTGAGGAATCTAGAAAGACATCAATTGCTCCCTCACTTGGTGCTCCAACACAGACACATGTTGACCAGTTATTATTGGTCAGCATATACTAGATGTTGTTCAGACTTTGGTGAGTAAATAAATTCTATGTGCTTCCCCAGACAATGTTTTTATCCTTCTATATGTTATGAAGAAGTTGGGCTAAGGCCCTCCATTAATATCTCTGGTGGCAGTTTGGTGGCAGTTCTTTGTCATCATGGGCAATTCTGGTTTCTCCTGGGAGTAGTCCAACATTGTGATGGAGCACCAATGGGTGCTCCATCTTCTAACCGCAGGATGGCATTTATCATATACTTTCATTAAGGAAAGCTTAAGTAACAGTTTGTGTAGTTTTTAACCACCTTTCTCTTGGGCCTTTTTCTGTGATTTTAATATCTTATTTCCCTTGGAATAGATAGAAAAGTTTAGACTTGGACACTGAGGACACACTGCTTGTCAACTAGGGAGTGAAAATAACTCCACTTGTCCATGGAGAATGGGGGCAGGAGAGTCAACAGAAAACTCTTTTAAAACATTTTATTCTTTTTTTTTTTTTTTTTTTTTTTTTTGAGACAGGGTTTCTCTGTATAGCTTTGTGCCTTTCCTAGATCTTGCTCTGTAGACCAGGCTGGCCTTGAACTCACCAAGTTCCATCTGTCTCTGCCTCCCGAGTGCTGGGATTAAAGGCGTGTGCCACCACCACCTGGCAACACTTTGATTCTTGAATCCCACATCCACTGTGACTCCTTTAGACACCTCTCTTTCCCCCTTCCACCACTTGCTCTTTTTTTCACAGCAGTCATCAACCAGTTACTTTTCCTGTGTTTCTCTATTTCCCCTAAGTCTACAGCAAAAAAATCAAGTGCAATAGATAACTCACATTACAAAACAATCCTTCCTTGCACTAGAAAGTTCAGTAAGGCCCTAGAAGTTGTTCATTGCTGGCCATGATTCAGATCATAAACACCTTTCAAACACTGAGCACTCAGCACTTGAAGGAAGAGCAAGTCTCCCCAGATGGAATAATCTCAAAACCAAAAGAAATAAAACAGAAGACCCTTGGCAAGGAATTGTCCAAACTACCCTTTCTTCCCTCTCTAAACCAGTTTAAAGAAAACACTGCAATGGAATTCCCTGAGAGCAACTGGGTTTTGCTGGAGGATGAAGAGAGCATGCTAAACCTAGTGAGACTGTTTTCAAATAAAATCATTTATTTAATTCTTTTGATACTATGACAGGAAAAAATTGTCTTATTACATCTGCCTCTAAGGGAAGAGTAACTGATTATCTTGTTACAACTTGTAAAATGTTCTCTGACCATTCTCTCAAAGCATATTTCTTCTTATTTTCAATGATAGGGAAATAAGACCAGAATTTTCTATTATCTTTAATGAGCCTTATAATGATGTGATGTCTGATGCTTTTAATTTGTATTTCAGAAAACATACCTACTACTAAGACTAAATTTATCTATTGTTCACTGTTAATTTCCTCCAAGATGTGTTTTTATTTAAAAAGGCATTAACAAATAGAATTCATACTTTACAGTTAAAAGTGTGCTAAAGTTAATTTGACTTTTA
The DNA here is from genome assembly GCF_903995425.1 of Onychomys torridus. Taxonomy (NCBI): domain Eukaryota; kingdom Metazoa; phylum Chordata; class Mammalia; order Rodentia; family Cricetidae; genus Onychomys; species Onychomys torridus. Next base: position 64,657,004 of record NC_050465.1, read on the forward strand.
TTCCTTCAATAAAAATGTAATAAATGAAAACATGGAGTTTTACATATAATATAATCTCAGAAATTAAAAACATTTAAAAATGAATGAATGACAGGATAAAAAAGACATGCAAAAAAGACAAGTGAACAATAATATAATGGCTATTATGAATAAAGCTGTCATGAACATAGTTGAGTAAGTGTCTTTGTATGCGATAGATCGTCTTTTAGGTATATACCCAAGAGTGGTATAGCTAGGTCTTGAGGTAGATCAATTCCTTATTTTCTGAGGAACTGCCATACTGATTTCCATAGTGGCTGAAAATGTTTGCACTCCCACCAGCATTGGAGGAGTGTTCCCTTGCTTCACATCCTTGCCAGTGTGAGCTGTCACTTGTGTTATTGATCTTAGCCATTCTGACAGGTATAAGATCGGATCTCAAAGTGGTTTTGATTTGCATTTCCCTTATGGAGACAAACATGTTAAGTTTTTAAGACTCACTTAAAGTGAATATTAGCTATTAAGTAAAGGATAATCATGCTGTAATCCACAGACCCAAAGAAGCTAAGCAACAAGGAGGGCTCTAGAAGGGACACCTGGATCTTTCTGGGAAGGGGAAACAGAATAGATCATTCTGGTGGTCTGGGAACAGATGGGATTGGGAACAAGAGAGATCAGGTAGCAGAGGGAGAGACAATTGGAATTGGGGGACCATGTGGACACCTAGCACAGTGGAAACTTCCTAGAACCTATGAGCATGACCCTAGTGAGGATTCTTAGTAATGGAGGATATGGAGTCCGAAAGGTCCATCTTCTGTAACCAGGCAAGTCATCCAGTGATGGAACTGGGACACCAACCAAGCCACAAAACCTTCAATTCACAACCTGTCCTGCCTGCAAGATGTGCTGAGATAATAGTGGCTTAGAGCTTCTTGGAGTGGCCAACCAATGACTGGTCTAACCACAAGAGGTAGCCTATAACTGATATGCCTGGATGGCTAGGAACCAGAAGCTCTATGTCCCAGAGACCTAGATTAGATCTGAACACACTGAAAAGAAAAGTCATTGAAATGATTCCAAGTGATAGTCTACTATACTCAAAGATCAGGGCTAAACCCAGTTGTCATTACAGAGGTTTCCTATTGCAGCTGATGGGAGCAGATGCAGAGATTCATAGCCAAACATTAGGTGGAACTCAAAAAAGGGAAGGATTGTAGGAGCCAGACAGGTCAAGGCACCAGGAAAACATGACACACAGAATCAACTAAGCAGGGCCCACAGTGGCTATTAGAGACTGAAGTGGTGATCACAGAGCCTGGGTCTGCACTAGGTTCTTGACATATACGTTGTGGTTGTTTAGCTTGGGGTTTCTGTGGGACTCCTAACAGTGGAAATTCAGTATCTCTGACTCTTTTTCCTTCTGTTGGGACCCTTTTCCTCCTAATGGGTTGCCTTGTCCAGCCTTGATGTGAGGGTTTGTGTTTAATCTTATTGCATCTTGTGATGCTGTGTTCGGTTGATATCCTTGGAAGGTCTACTCTGCTCTGAAAGGAGACAATGGAGTAGTAGCTCTGGGGGAGAAGGAAGGTGCAGGGAGAACTGGGAGGAGTAGAGAGAGGGGAGGTGCAGTCAGGATGTATTGTATGAGAGAGAAATCAATGAAAAGGAATAAGATAATGAGAATGCCATAATGTATGCACCTGATCTGGTATTTATGAAAATCTTATAGGCAATGCAAGCAAAAGCTCATTTGTGATCCATTTGCCTGTTTTTACCTGAGATAAAGTTCTGCATGTCACCCATGCCTCTCTAAACTTGGGATTCTCCTGCCTCAGACTCTGGAGGCTGCAGTATGTGCCACCATATTTGCCATTTAAATATTATGTTTTTTTTTTAGATCAAAGAAACACTCAAATATATTAGTAAATTCATTAGATTATATATTTTTATTAGCCTGTGTTCATTAAGTCACAGTTTTGTATTTTTTTTTTTTCTGCTTGCATTTGTGGTTGTGAGTCAAGTCAACTATTACTTTCTAAGGTGACTAGTTGGGGTAAAAAATACAGCTCATAATTTTTGGAATAAACTGAGTGAGCTAGGAGATGAAAGAGCCGAGTCTAAAGCTCTGAAATTATTGATGTATCTTGTGCAGAACACTGGGCATGATATGCATTTCTCAGTTGCAGAATTTCAGGCCATGTTCTCTGAGACTCAGCAGTTCTTAGATTCTCACTGAGTTTGCCCACTTAGTAAAAGGATCACTACCTGAATTTATAACTAACATCTACTTTTTATGCATTTTTTTTTCAAATTTGAAATACATCATGCAATTTTCTTGCTAGGTAAAGTGGCAACGCATTTAAGAGGAAAGACTAAACTCCTCACGGTGTGTGCACAGCAGTCTAAAGATGAGGGAACTAAAATTCTCTGTCATCAAAAGCACCATCTCTTTTCCATGGGCTTGATCCTGGGCTATTCTTGTGATTTGTTTGACCTATAAATGAGACAGAAGGATACTATATTTGTACCAACTTTAGACATTAGGAAACACTGTATCATGTGCTGTGAGCCACTAAAGACCACCGGCTTTACCATCCAAAGTTCTCATGGAGAGAGAAAGGCATTGGTAGTGGAGATGCTGTAAAGAGAAGGAGGTAGGGAGAATGGGGTGGGGGGATCTGGGTCTTATGCATTGAGGCAGTAAGAATGCATTCTACAGTACATGGAGAGGGAAATGCTGATGGGGCTTTGTAAAGGAGTATCAGAATACAAGTAGGGGCTGGAGAGATGACGGTTCAGTCAGCTAAGTGTTCTCCATGTAATCACGAGGATCTGAATTTGATCTCTAGAACCCATGCAACAATCCAGGCAGGGTAGCATGTGCTCACTAGCCAGCTTAGCAGCCAGTGAGTAGCAGGTCAGTGAGCTATCCTGCCTCACAAAACAAAGCAAATGACACTTGAAGAATGGTGCTTGAGGTTGACCTCTGGCCTCCACACCGACCTGCACATACACATATTAACATTCACACACACACACACACACACACACACACACACACACACACACGCATGCACACGCACCAGAGAGAGAGAGACAGACAGACACAGAGACAGACAGACAGACAGAGACAGAAACAGACAGAGAGTACAAGGAGTGATATTAACTAAATTACAAAAGAAAAAAATGTTGTGTTTTTTGGGTAAAAATAGAAGAAGAAAGGTGACACTCTTCTCTAAGAAGAACTTTAGGTTATAATGTAGACAAGATGTGGGATCTAACTGAGGAAGCAGGTTGAACTTTAGAAAACTCTGCTGAGATCTGCAAAGAGGAGATGGGGCCGTTCGAAAGGGAACTGAAATGGAAACTGGAGGTACAGAGGCATCTCCATCTGCTCCAGGGAAGGTATGGAAGAGAGGAATGCCTGCTGGTGGGAAGCAAGTCTTGATTTATCCACATTCTAGCAGAAGACGAGTTCTGAATAAAAGAAAAACTCTGGGGAGTTGCATATGACCAAAAGCATATGTCTGTGAAGGCCACATGGAGAGGCTGCTGTACTACATGGCCGGTTACCACCAGATCATAATTGAAAGGAAAAAAGAACAAGTTATTTTCAATATACAAGATTAGCACCAAGGGAAGAGAAGAAACAAGTCACACTTAGACTTTTGATGTAAGTGGATAAAGGAAGGAGAAATTTAGTGGGATGACTGCTAGACTACACACTACTCATTTATAGATTTCTAAGTCATGGGATTTTTTTTTCAGACAGAAGCAAGTGGACTTCCCTCTGGTATGTGGTAAGAGGGACTGTGTAGCTCTCTTGCCAGAACATGTTTATACAACTTCAAAAGTATCAAAATGTGGATTTTGTTACCAATTCTTCCCACTACATTTCCAATGGTAGAATAACTTAAAAAAATACTAATGTGGGAATTGATTGCATAGTTCTACATAAAAAGAAGTAATAATTATTATTTTTGACTTAATGCCTTCATGCAAATATTTAGAGTTGGAGATAGAATTCTGTAGTAGCTATTCCAGTATACTGAGCTGGACAAGTAGAAAGCCAGTAAGACCTGTGGAAATAAGACTGGTGAAATTCCTCTGTAGAAAATCCTCAAAGCAAATGAGAAAACAGTTTGTTATCCTGTTATAGTTGCTCTATTGTTGCAACAGTGGGAACCTCTTGCTGGGTAGGTCAGCAGTGCCTGCAGGGCCCAACACTGGGTGAGACCATTAAGGTCTTCTTTCCCCCGGCCTCAATAGCCCATATGGAGCCCCCTGGCACTATGAAAGCTAGTAAGGCAAATCTTAACGATGCTAACAAGTGGGATGTTTTAGTCACCTATGAAAGTGTCTGGTCATATGATGTGAAAACGAAACCAAAACATCATTGGAGCTTGAAAACAGAATCACAGTAAAAATTAAATTAAGGTATCTAGGAGTATGTAATTCTTATTGTGGGATATTTGGGAAAATTGCAAGATTTAAATCAAGAGAATCTAGGAGAATAGAGATGCTGCCTGATAGCTTGCTCAAATTTGGTCCAGCACCATGTCCTAGTTCAACTTCCTGGTCTCAGCTGGTAGATTTTCAGTCCTGTTGAATATGGAACTCTTTGAGGCTATAATGTTATCACCTCATCTGTCTATCAGTACCAGCTACAGAGTTTTACAACCTTTGCAAATTTAGTCTCTTTCCTTAACTAAGTTCATGTTGGTTCATAGGGCAGCATCCCCAAACAGACATTGTTTGGATATTGTCATGAAAGATTCTAATGTCCTAGGCAGGCTACAGACCACTCACTGAGGGTCAAGTGTATGGTTTGTAAAATCAGAATATAATTGCAATACTTAAGCAATCTGGAAAATAACTATATAAATGCATCCTTATCTCAATAGCTTCCCATTATGTCCTTAACTTAGATACTACTTCTATAATCTTCCTTCTGGGAAACTCTTGGTAGATGGGAGGACAAGGACATTAGCACCATTCTACATAGTCCTCTTTCCTCTTTTGCTGGTCACATCCTAAGTGACAGAGCAACAACTACCACCAACTTCCCTCTTCAAGCACTGGCCATCGTTTCATCAATTACAACCTATAGAACCTGGCTGCACCAGTATTTTCTGAATACTGAAGACTTCAGTATTTTCTGAAGAAACACAGACCTATGCAAACTTGACTTGGTAAGCAATTGCTTCAGTACTCCAGCATCCTTGAGACTGGATTTTAGAAAATCTTGTCCATCATCTTGCTTGTCTCACTCTCAGAAATAGGAAAGTGTGTTCTAGGATAACCTGGGTGACGCTAATGATGTTCTGATTGCTTCTGTAAACAATGGATGCCTTAAGGCAGAGACCTGCTGTCACAGCTCTGAAGAATGTAACAATCGCCAACAGAGACAGAGGATTCTAAGGAAAATTCTTTGTTTCTGTCTTGAGTGACAAAGACAAGAGTAACTGCTCTTGTGAGAAGTGGTCCCTGTCCACGTGTTCACTCCTTACAAGAGAGTCAAAAATTACAAGAGCCAGCTTCACAAAAACCAGGATGTGGTGGCAGTTGTGTATAAGTAGAGCATTTTCAAGAAAAATACAAAGAGATTTGTACAAAGAGTATTTCTGGAGTTCACAGAAACTCTGTAGAGCCAATCTGTAAAACAATTTAATGTGCTTTATTTTTAAAAATGTTTTATTACATTTATTTAATGTGTGTGTGTGTGCCTGCACGTGTGTGTGTACATAGATGTGCACATACATTCATAGCATAGTCTCTGTGTGTGTGTGTACATGGATGTGCACACACATTCAAAGCATAGTTTGCGTGTGTGTGTGTGTGTGTGTGTGTGTGTGTGTGTGTACATGGATGTGCACACACATTCATAGCATAGTTTGTGTGTGTGCAGATCAGAGGACAGCTTATTGGAGCTATTTCTCTCTTTCTATCATACACGTTTCAGGATCAAACTCAGGTCATCAGGCTTGATAACAGCTACTCACTGAGCCAGCCACCTTGCTAGCCCTACCTGACGTCTTTTTTAACACTATCTCAATGTCAATTCAAAGGTAGTGGCGGAAACTCCAAAACTTAAAGAAAGTATTATTTTACTGATAACTATATTTAACACTGGATTGAGAAACATATGGCTTATGATAGTGTTCATTTTCAACTTGAGGAAATCTATAATCACATAAGAGACGGGTCTCTGAATATGCCTGTGAGGGTTCTTCTTACTGGGTTAATTGAGGTTGGCAGACTCACCCTGAATGTCAGCAGCACCATTTCATGAGTGGGGCCCTGAAAAGAATGAAAATGAGGAAAAGACTTGAGCAGCATGCACGCACATATTGCTCCCTTCTGACACCAACACAAAGCAACTGGATGCTTCAAGCTCCTGATGCCTCAACTTTCCCACCAAGACAGAGTGTGCACTGAATTATGAGCTAAAATAAACCCTTCCTCCTTGTTGATTTCATCTGCTGTTGCAGCAGCAGAAAGCAAACAAAGGCATGCTATTGAATAGATTCACTAATAAGAGGACACAAGACTATAAGCGCACTGCTCCAGACCAGAGGCAAATGTCATCCCATTTTCTCTGGGGATTACCTTAGTGACTGTTCTGTTGCTCTGAAAAGACACCATGACCTAGGCACTTCATAAGAGAAAGCATTTAACTGGGGGTTTACAGTTTCAGTGGGTTAGGCCATTATTATCATGGCAGGGAGCAGACAGGCATATAACTGGAGCATAGTGGAGAGCTTTATATTCTGATCCACAGGCAGAGAAAGAGAGAGACAGTGGTCATGTCTAGCATGGGGTTTTGAAACCTCAAAGCCCACTATCAGGGTCATATCTCCTTTAGCGAGGCCAAACCTCTTAATCCTTCCTAAATAGCATGTCAACTGGGAACAAATCATTCAAACATATGAACCTATGGGGGTCACTCTCATTTAAACCACAGGAATAAACACATAAAGAATGACAGATTAATAGACAGACATATAGGCAGACAGACAGATAGACAGATGGATAAGCAAGCAAAGAAATACCTTTTGTATCTCATGTTGTCAGGAACGGTGAGCTGGATGACTTGACCAAGGCTAAAGAACTCCTTGTATCTTAAGGTCAAATCTGAATCCCAGCTCCCATCACACTCTAAATGACACCTGTGTGAAGACAGAGCAGGAGAAGGAAATGAGTGTCTATTTGGACAATTTGGGTCAACTTGAACTGCTGAGGGCAGTGAGTTTACTAATGGTTTTCCATCTTGAGATAGCTGCCAGTTCTCATAAAGTTACAAGAAAAAATAGAGAGAGATACTAATAACACTCAATTTCCTCCAAATACAATATCATACAGAGCAATATCATAATCAGGATATTAACAGCACTGATGCAGCCCACTGATGTACTTGTGTGTGATGCACATACTCACACACATTGAGCCCTATACAGTGTTTGTCTTGTTTATTTCTTGTACCATCAACACAGTGAAGATACCAAATTTCAATTACTTCAAGCATAAATCTGTACAGGTGATCCTACGTGTATAAGATGAGCTGTGAGGAACAAGCCAGTAAACAGTAACTTTCCAAGATCTCTCTGCTTCAGTTCCTGCCTCCAGATTCCTGCCTTATTTTCCCTCTATGGTACATTGTGATCTAAAATTATAAACCAAATAAACCCATTCCTACCCAAGTTTCTTTTAGAAATGGTGTTTATTACAATAATAAAAAGCAAACCAAGACAATAACTAATTAAAAGGAAGGAAGTAATAGTATTCATAATTTCTAGAAGACAAATTCAGTGGGAACTTATTGGAAATCTAGACATCAATACGTTTTCATTTCCTTTGACATGTAAATAAATTGACTTGACTCCTGTCTTTGCTAAGTCCTAACTTGTCCCATCTCCTGCAATGATAAATTCCTCTGTTGTTCATCTGTTGGCTCCTGTGGTTTTGATAAGTCCTCAACCTCACACTTACCCTACGCAACAGAGTACAGTGTATTGGACAATAGACATGCCCTGTGTCCATGAACAGCATTTCACAGTACTCCTTCTCATACTTTCACTCTTAAATCCTTTCCACCTCCCCTTCTGAATTGTTCCTTGAGCCTTGCAGGGAGGCCATTGACAAAGATGTCTCATTTAGGGCTGAGCACTCTGTCTTCTACTCTAAACACTGACCAACTGTTAATCTCTGCATTGTCTGCTGTCCACTGCAAAAATAAGATTCCCTGACTAAGGAAGAGAGTAGTCTAGGTCCACTGACACAAATATAAATATTTAGATGGCAATTTGACAACATGAGCATTTAGTAAAATAACAATAGCAGGTTCTATTCTAGAGCTTCTGACCTCCTCAGTTAAGGGCTTTTGACTAGGACTGCAATATCTTGGAATGTTCAAAGTTGTGAATAAATCATTTTTTTCTAGGTCAAAGTGGGCTTCCTCAAAATAAGATCAAATTAAGAAAATGATACATGTGACCATTTATATTTCCTGTTATTGTAGCTATAGTGGTTGGATTAAAGGAAATGAAAATGAACTTATAGAATGAACATAAGCTTTATGACAATCTAGCTTCTAAACTTTTTATTTATGTTTTATTTTATTTATTTATTTTAAATTTTTTTTTTTCATTTTACATACCAATCCCAGTTCTCTCTTCTTCCCCTTCTCCCCACCTGCCTCCCCACATCCCGTCTCCCCTCAGAGAGGGTAAGGCCTCCCTTGGGAAGTCAAAAACTAAGTTGAGGCAGGACCAAGTCCCTCCCCGTTGTATCAAGGCTGAACAAAGTATCCTACCCTAGGGAATGTGTTCCAAAAAGCTATCTCACGCACCTGGTCACACTGCCAGGGGCTCCCCAAACAGATCTAACCACATAACTCTCACCCACATTCAGAGGGCCTAGTTTGGTCTCATGTATGTTCCCCAGCTGACAACAGTACAGAGTCCATAAAGTCCTACCAGTTGGGGTCAGTTGTCTCTGTGGTTTTCCCCATCATGATCTTGAATTCACTTACTCCTGTGATCCCTCCTCACTCTATTCAAACGAAACCTAGGAGCTCATCCCAGTGCTTGGTTGTGGATCACTGCATCTGCTGCCATTAGTTACTGGATGTAGGTTCTATGATGACAATCAGAGTAGCCACTAATCTAATTTCAGGGGAAGGTAAATTCAGGGACCCTCTCATTATTGTTGGAGTCTTAGCTGGGGTCATCCTTGTGGATTCCTGGGGATTTCCCTAGCACCAGATTTCTCCCTAACCACCAGTGGTTCCCTCTACCAAGGTATCTCTTTCATTGCTCTCCCTCTCTGTCCCTCCCTCCACTTGGCCTTCTCTGTTCCCATACCCTATCTCTTCCCTTCTACCCCCTCCCAGTTTACCCAGAAGATCTTAACTGTTTTCCCTTCACAGGGCCCTCCATGTGTGTCCCTCTTAGGGTCCTCCTTTTTACCTAGTTCTCTGGGTTTTTAGATTGTATCCTTTGCTTTGTGGCTAGTATCTGTTTATGAGTGAGTACATACCATGTTTGTTCTTCTGAGTCTTGATTACCTCACTCAGGATGACTCTTTCTAGTTCCTTCCATTTGCCTACAAATTTCATGATATCATTTTTGTTTTACCTCTGAATAATACTCCATTGTGTAAATGTACCACATTTTCTTTATCCATTCTTCTGTTGATGGGCATTGAGGTTGTTTCCAGGTTCTGGCTATTATGAATAATGCTGCTATGAACACGGTTGAGCAAGTGTCCTTGTGGTATGGTTGAACATCTTTTGGGTATATGCCCAATAGTGATATTGCTGGGTCTTGAGGTCGGTTGATTCAAAACTTTTAAATACTAAAAACTGTCCATTTTAAACAGAAATATATAAAGAATGTACCTGTTCACATACGAGCTTCATATAAGAATCAAACACAACAGTTAATAATATTATCATCTGAACTCATAAAATTATGCTACAGTTAAATTTTATGTAAAAATAATTTAAGTTATTAGTCTTCATTCTTATCACAACCCATTTTTTAGGGATAGCTTGACTGAGGTACTCAATACTTAGTTCTATGTTCTAGGTTTAAAGAGGATTGTAACCATCTAGGAGAATAAGAACAAATGATTTCATTTTACACTTTGAAATGCATTTCTTCTCCCCAGTGTTTCCTACCTCTAATTATGCAATGAAAAATATCACTTGAAGGAAGATGTGTTGTCACATTGACTCACAATAAGACACTAAAGTTCATTAAATTCAAGTAAATTCAGTGGTCAAAAAAACACTGTCAAAGAAAAAATGAAATGAAGAAAGAAAGAGTTGAGTGAGACTCCAGAGCACTCAACGAGTTTGTGGAGGTGACATGTTTTTCTCTTGAGTCTTGCATTCCAATTTAAAGTTTTTAAAGGATCCCTTATTCCTGAAGTTACCCTGTTCTTATTTCTCCTTCATGTTTCCTGCCAGAGATCTACATACAGTCATAAGTGTTTGAAAATAGTAGCCATCCATAATGAAAACTACATTTTTGTTTTGGGGTTGGTTTTAGAGTTCTGCAGAGAGTCACATTAGTGTCTGGTCATTCCCAACTGTTTATTTCACATCATTTTCACGAAGTTCTTTCTGTCTGTGTTGCTGGGTTACTGGGATTGACTGAGGTACAGGTCTTTTTAGAGCAGATACTGTTTGACCCTGTTGATGCCAGACCATATTGAGCTTTGATATCAGAATATAATGAGCTAATCTACATTGAGAAATACACATGTAATCACTGGTCATCTGGGAAATACCTAATCTTATGTTGACCAAACATTGTTTTTTCTAGAAGGTTTTAGTTTTGTGTCTACCAGAAATGCATTCCAGAAATTTGATGTGGAGGAACCAATCTGTACTGTGGCTTCCTGCTTTGTGATCATAAAGACATGCATTTGGCAAAGCTCCTGGGCTTTGCTTTGTAGCCTGATTCTGCCATGTTGATGAATACCATTTAACTCTTCCTTTGGCTGCCAGGTAATGATTGACTTTCTTCTTGTGCTGAAATGAAGACAAAGTTCCAATATTAAGTTCTTTCTACAAAATGAACAATTCTGTGTGTTTGATAAATTTGCACAGATGAGGTGGTTGTCAGGTATTTTGGTTTAAATCTATTTCTATTTTATGCCTTCACGAAAACACACAGTATTTCAACATACTCATCAAAAATTGCTTTATATATATCTTAAATATTTGTGGAATTTTGCCAACAAGCACCTTAATTTTGTTAAGTGTATACTCGAATGCTAGATTCTCTTCAAGTTCAAAGTTGGTATCTTAAGTTAGTGAACAAATTACTCATTTTCATCACAGGAAGTATTTCCATCTACAGTCTTGAAAGTATCTCTTGTATAGAAGAAACAGACATTTGCAAGTATTTTTCACCAAGTGTAGTCAATGCATGACTTTCTGAAATAAAGAGCTGCATTGAGATCAATGCCAATGTAACACATTTTCCCATTGTCCAAATTATAATGACTTACAAATTACCTGCCTCTGACTTCCTGCTTTCTATTGTGTTGATAGTTTTAAATGTAGGACTGTAATAAAAAGAATTGCAAAAACATGCTTTATTACTTAAGTATTCTTCATGATTTTGTTTCAAAATGTGTATGAAATAAAATATCATTTAAAAATATTAAAGTAAGATGATATCACATAATGGAAAAACAAATGAACAAACAAACAAACAAACAAACACACTCAACCATGTAGTCTTGTGAATTCTCAGGGCAGCCATGGAAAATGAGTAGGAAGGAAACAACTGAAAATTTGCTTTTTGCAGTTTCAGCATGATAACTTGGATAGAACACTCAAAGCATCATCTAAAATTATCGTGGCAGGACAGAGAAGTACCCTGCAGATCCCTATAGAAAACATGATATATTTGTAGCTTTCTCAGTAAGTATGGATATTTTTTCAGTAAATATTCTGGATAACCAAACATAGATATATTACCAGAGTTGATTTAAAAATAATGCGTCTGCTTTTTGGTGTTTACCCAATATTGATAACCTAAGTCAACTACTTTTGACTTAATAGCTCAGGATCACTGTGATGATGAATTCTGGGAAATTCTAGGGTGGTCCTCAATAATCCATATCACCTTGTACTGCTACATTACAAAATTACATAAAATTTACTCATAGGAAAATTCTTTAATTAATATATTAGTCTGCAATAATATTATATCAAAGATAAATTCTTAAAACATTTAATACATGAGGTACAGATATAAAATTAATCATTTTTAACCTTTTATAATCCATTACATAAGGTGACCAGGAAGAGATTCTGATGTGTCCAAATAACTCAAAGAATAGACATATACCTAAGCAGCTAGGAATGCCAAAATGCATTTATGCTTGTTTATACAATTTATTTATATCCACTACACAATCATGTTTTTACTTAATAAATATATGTTATATCACCACTGCTTTTCTAAAATTTTAAAATACTCGAATATATTAAAGGCTGAGAACACATAAGAGGTGACCAGAAGTACACAGAAATCTCATCATCCACTTCCATCTTTCATGAGTTTTCAAAAATAAAAGTGTTCATTAATCTCATTACTGCCATTGTATTAAGAACTTCACATTCCCATCATCAGTGATGGAGAGTTCCCCTTGCCACACATCCTCTCCAGCATAAGCTGTCTTCTGTGTTTTTGATCTTAGCCATTCTGACAGGTGTAAGGTGGTATCTCAGAGTCGTTTTGATTTGCATTTCCCGGATAATTAGGGATGTTGAGCAATTCCTTAAATGTCTTTCAGCCATTTGAACTTTCTCTGTTGAGAATTCTCTGTTTAGTTCTATATCCCATTTCTTAATTGGACTGTTGGGCATTTTGATGTCTACTTTCTTGAGTTCTTAATATATTCTGGATATCAGCCCTCTGTCAGATGTGGGGTTGGTGAAGACCTTTTCCCATTCTGTAGGCTGTTGCTTTGTCTTGTTGACCGTGTCCTTTCCTCTACAAAAGCTTCTCAGTTTCAACAGGTCCCATTGATTGATTGTTTCTCTTAGTGTCTGTGCTACTGGTGTTATATTTAGAAAGTGATCTCTGGTGCCAATGTGTTCAAGAGTACTTCCTACTTTCTCTTCTATCAGGTTCAGAGTAGCTGGATTTATGTTGAGGTCTTTGATCCACTTGGACTTAAGTTTTGTGCACGGTGACAGATATGGATCTATTTGCAGCCTTCTACACATTGACATCCAGTTATGCCAGCACCATTTGTTGAAGATGCTTTCTTTTTTCCATTGTACATTTTTGGCTTCTTTGTCAAAAATTATATGTTCATAGGTGTGTGGGTCAATGTCAGGGTCTTCAATTCGATTCCATTGGTCCACAAGTCAGTTTTTATGCCAGTACCAAGCTGTTTTTATTATGGTGGCTCTATAGTAGAGCTTGAGGTTGGGGATCGTGATGCCTCCAGAGGTTGTTTTATTGTACAGGATTCTTTTGGCTATCCTGGGTTTTTGTTTTCTATATGAAGTTGAGTATTACTCCTTCCAGGTCTGTGAAGAATTGTGTTGGTAATTTGATGGGAATTGCATTGAATCTGTAGATTGCTTTTGGTAAGATCATCATTTTTACTATGTTAATCCTGCCTATCCATGAGCATGGGGGATCTTTCCATTTTCTGACATCTTCTTCAATTTCTTTTTTCAGGGACTTGAAGTTCTTGTCATATAGGTCCTTCACATGCTTAGTTAGAGTAACTCCAAGGTATTTTATATTATTTATGGCTTTTTTAAAGGGTGATGTATCTCTGATTTCCTTCTCAGTCTGTTTGTCTATTGTATATAGGAGGGCTACTGATTTTTTTTAGTTGATTTTGTATCCTGTTATGTTGCTGAAGGTGTTTATAAGCAGTATCAGTTCCTTGGTTGAATTTTTGGGGTCACTCATGTATACTATCATGTCATCTGCAAATAGGGAAAGCTTGACTTCTTCCTTTCAAATTTGTATCCCCTTAATCTCCTTATGTTGTCTTATTGCTCTGGGTAGAACTTCAAGTACTAGATTGAATAAGTATGGGGAGAGGGGACAGCCTTGCCTTGTTCCTGATTTTAGTGGTATTGCTTTGAGTTTCTCTCCATTTAATTTGATGTTGGCTGTTGGCTTGCTGTAGATTGCCTTTATTATGTTTAGGTATGTTCCCTGTATTCCTGATCGCTTCAAGATCTTTATCATGAAGGGGTATTGGATTTTGTCAAATGCCTTTTCTGTGTTTAGTGAGATGATCATGTGTTTTTTTTTCTTTGAGTTTGTTTATATGTTGGAAATCAATATGGTGCTTCCTTAGAAAACTGGGAATCCATCTCCCCCAAGATCCAGCTGTAGTACTCTTGGGCATATACCCAAGGAATGCTCAATCATACCACAAGGGCATTTGCTCAGCTATGTTCATATCTGCATTGTTTGTAATAGCCAGAACCTGGAAACATCCTAGATGCCCTTCAACTGAAGAATGGATAAAGAAAATATGGTACATATACACAATGGAGTACTACTCAGCAGAGAAAAACAATGACATCATGAGGTTTGCAGGCAAATGGATGGATCTAGAAAAAAATCATCCTGAGTGAGGTAACCCAGACTCAGAAGGATGAACATGATATGTACTCACTCATAGGAGGATACTAGATGTAAAACAAAGCTAACTAGACTGCTACACAACTCCAGGGAGGCTACCTAGAAAATGGGACCCTAGGAAAGACACAGGGATCGCCCAGTGACAGAGAAATGGATGAAATCTACATGAACAACTTGGATGACAGTGGGAGTAATGAAGGACAAGGTTCGAGGGAAAGAGACCTTAGGGGAGCAGGAGATCTCAGCTGGATCAAGAACAGAAAGGGAGAACAAGGAATAACAGAGCATGATAAATGAAGACCACATGAGAACAGGAATAGGCAGAGTGCTGGAGAGATGCCCAGAAATCAACAATGGTACATCCACTGTAGACTCGTGGAGAGAAAGCCTGATCTGACCTAGTCTGGTGATCTGGCCAAATACCCTAACAGTCATGCTGGAACTCTCATCCAATAACTGATAGAAGTGGATGCAGAGATCCTCAGTCAGGCCCCAAGTGGAGCTCCAGGAGTCCAATTGTTGAGAAAGAGGAGGGACTGTAAGAGTGTGAATTGTTGAGACCAAGATTGGGAAAGCACAGGGACAAATAGCCCAACTAATGGAAACACATGAATTATGAACCAAAAGCTTTGGAGCCCCCAGATGGATCAGGCCCTCTGGATAAGTGAGACAATTGAATAGCTTGAACTGTTAGGGAGGCACCCAGGCATTGGTACCAGGACCTGTCTTTAGTGCATGAGCTGGCTGTTTGGAACCTTGGGCTTATACAGGGACACTTTGCTCAGCCTGGAAGGAGGGGAATGGACCTGCCTGTACTGAATCCACCAGGTTTAAATGAATCCTCAGGGGGTCTTGGCCCTGGGGGATATGGAAATGGAGGGGAGGGGCTGGGGGGGTCCAGAGGTGTTCTCTAGAGAACTCTGCTCAGTCTACCTCCAGCATCCAGGGTCCTGGAACCAAGAGAAGCCTCTCCTCTTCATCCTGGGTCTTCAGTGTCCTCTCTCAGCCCCACCTTGTAGGCATGACCATTACTGAAGCCTCAATGTGGGTTGGAACTTCCATGTCAAGGCTGGAATGGCTACCCACTACAAACCTCTCACACTTAAAGGTAGCTCAAGGTAGAGTTTGACCCTAAGTCACTTGGTTCTATCTTTGGTCTTAGGATTTACTGTAATAAGCACATCTGCAAGGCTCAGGAAGTACATTTAGACATAGTTCTGTAATTCTGCAAAGCCAACTTTTGTTTTGCTATTGGCAGCAAATGAACTGTTTTCCACACAGTCATTAAAAATCACATGTCTACAACTCTAAACCTACTCATCTTAGTTACACTCGTTTACTTTGCCAGGTTTAGAATGATGCTTAATAAGTGACTCCTGATGTTGCTTCTAAGGCAAAAGTTATGTCTCTATTTTCACTCTTACTTTTAATTTAATTACATCATGCTCTTAGAAAAGGATGTGATTTAATTTTTGGATAGATAGTACCCATGTAAAATACACATTTCATAAAATGCTATTATTCTAGAGTGGACAAGCATAATATCTACTAGAGTTGGCAGTGGTTGACACATCTTAAATCATATTTATATGTGTGTATGTCAAGAATAACAAAACCGGGACTGAAATAATGCATCAGCCTTCATAGCAATACAATGTGTTCAGATCAATTTATAAAAATAATAATATTAAACCATTTACATACCTATGGTTATCAAAGAACCATTTTTGAGCTTTTTAGAGGATTGTGTTGATCAATGAAACCAAATTACCATTTTAATACTAATATAATATAATATTTATCCATTTCACTGGGTTTGCTTGTGTAGATGACACACAATCCATGTAGATGAAATTTTTTAGCAAAGGCAAGACAGTACTTAGAAAGTAGGAAAGTCACAGTCTTAATCAAGAGTAGCCTTAAAGAAGCCATGTAATTATATATTTTATTAAATTTCCCTATCTTAAAATTTCTTAAACAATTTTCATGATAAAATGGGATGTGGGTCTGAAGCATGTCTACTTCATACTACATGACTGGTGACAAAGTGGGCACAGTGGCCATGCAATTTTTTCATTTGAAGGGTAGGTAACACACTATGCATATTGTGATGGCAGTAGTTGGTACAATATTTTCTTTGAAAAAAACAAAATGAGATTTCCATTTAAGGAAAACACTTGACTGAGTGTTGTTAATGACAAAATTCAGACTTCCTCATACAGAATAATTTTGAGCTTCTTTTTTGATGTGCTTTTGAAATGGTATCATACAATAAAGGATGCTATAACAAATGTGTGAACATTTGGAAGAGGTGGTAGCCCAATACATCAATAATATTTAAATGTTCAATGTAAGACATAAAATCCATCTAAGTACATGATCAGCTAGTAGGTATTTATATGGATTACTAATATATAATACAAATAAAAGTGTAGATTCTACATTTTGAAGATTCCTTGGAATACAACTATTGTTAGGATTTGGTGTAAGGTCAAAAGAAAATATCTATGAATACTTGAAAAGACTTTTAAAACACTTCTGACTTTCCAATAAAGTCTACAAATTCAAATGCGGAAATCCAAGTCCAGCTGTCTTGTTTAAGACAGAATTAAAGAAATATAAAATGAAATTATTCTTATGAATATGTTCTTTCCTAAAACTGTAGGGTATTTAAAGTATAGATTTTTTTATTTTAACCTGTTATTAATTTATTATTAAGTTTAAATACAGGAGTATATATTTAAAATTTTAACTTATGTAAGTGTTAATACATATGACCTACACAAAAACTCTGGAGAAGTCTTATAAAAATGTGAAAGATCAAGAATATACAATTTAATACCCAAAGTACCTCATTTTGAGTAATTTGATATTCACTTTGTGAATATCAAGTGATTTGATGTTTATTCACCTCCACGTACTCTTTAAAATAAAACTTGCTGAGTCCAATTAGTACTATCTGGGAGTTCATGGATGTAGGTCCAGCCATTGGAACATAGTTTATCTATCAGTGACTACAAATAGGAAGAAAATAGTTTCTCCCTTCCTGGGCACCAATTAACTACCAATAACTCCTCATTTAGAGGTCAAGTCTGGTGAACTCTTTTCAAACCCATGCTGGAATTGTAACTAGCTTGTTTCTGGGCATATCATGCTATGAGTTCATGAATGCAGGGTCTATAACCATATGCGGAAGACAGGATTCCCTATCTTACAGCTCTTACATTCTTTCTACATTTTCTTCCATGATGCTCCCTGACCCTTGGGGACTGGGGCAGGTATTGATAACAGGCATCCCATCCCTGACACTTGGAGACTGGGGCAGGTGTTAATATAGGCATCCAATTCAGGACTGAGCATTCAACAGCCAGTTGTTCTGAGCACTTTGATGAGCTATGCGTCTCTACATTAATGTTTGTCCACTACAAAAAGAAGCTTCTCTGACCAGGATTGAGAGAAGTGTTAATCTATGGGCATAAATATAAAGATAGATTGGCAGCATGTCCATTCAGCAAAACAGCAGAACTATGTTCTCTACTAGAACCTATGACCTCCTCATCCATGGTACGCTTCACCAATCTTATCATATCAGCTTTGAGCTTTCTCATATGGAACAGGCCTTAAATCTAGTCAGAGAGTGATGGATTTTCCCTATAAGAAGACTCCCTATCAGTGGGCACATATTATCTGGTAGGTTGGTATTGTAACATGCATGGTTTGATGCTGAGTGGGAACATTGGTATCTTTCTGCCCTCAGAACCTCTGAACCATGAAAGCTAGTGAACAGGGAGGAAGTTTCCAGGTCACTTCAGGATTTGTTTTGCTATGTCCTGCAACCAAACTGTGTGGTGTTGTGAGAAATATGGTCTTGCCATTCAGTTATGGTGGGCAACCAAAATCATTGGCAAGGCTCTGTGCTATTTAGAAGGCCTTAGGGAGCCTCCCCAACCAATAAATTTTAGGGACAAATCTTATGCCTGGCATTGAGGTTTTGTTTATTAACCCATATCTTCTAGGAGCAGGTTTGTTCACCCATGTGAAAGGTATCTGACAGGAGGGATTCTTTATATAATATGATACTCTGGGTAGAGAGTTTGCTACATAAAAAGAGTGGGAATATTCTCTGAACGAAAAATAAAAGGTCCATTTAATTCTGGGACAACTATGCTTAGTATCTTTGAAATAATTTATAATGGTCCAAGTCAAGGCAAGAATCAGCATAGGTAATAATGATGTCATGCCCTTTTTCCAATACATTAGTTATCACTTCACTTCTGGACACAAGGGGCATCAGTGGGGGAGTTTTCAACAGGGGTGTGGTCTCTGGAAACAAAAACTAGGTCAAGAATTACCATTCTTTGTGGATGTGATAAAATTATCACTACTGTATTAACAGACTTAATAGCATTTGAGCCCATCTTTATATTATTTAAGTCATTTACATATGCACATACAATAGAAGATTATTACATTTCAAATATTAGATTTATGAATGCTGTGAAAAGAATATATGTGAACTTGGAGACATTGTTAACTATAGCTTATCTTCATTCTGTCTTCTTTGAAGACCCTAGATTAGGAATGAGGCTAAGGCATTTTTGTTTTCATCCTGATCTCTTTCTCTGTTACTCCCAATGTATGGAGAAGCACTGGGTAAAATTCATGGGAAAACATCTGAACTAGCTATATTCTTTTATCATATTGACAATTCTAAAATATTATCTTTAATCTATATACAAAATGACTTAAGATATTAAAGGTGATACATTATTGTATATGATTAATTGCATATAATAAATAAGGATTTTAATTCTCATATTTTTAACTAGTTATTAGTGGATATCTTAGTATGTTTTATTATGATGCTGTGGCGCGTGAAGAGGATATAAATTCCCAGTTTGTCCAAGATTTGTTTTGATTGAGTTTGCCAAAGGAAAGAGCAGATAACAATCATGATAAAAACACAGTGGTGAGAAGTCTAAACTTGGTCACATTTTCAGCTTTAATTCTAGGGCAGAACATCATTTGCTTGGCTTGCTTACTGTGAACAACCTAAATACAATTATTCACTCTCTGTGCAGTGGGCAGTCAGCCATGGGCTTACTGCTTGTGTTACTGTTACAGCTATATCACCCCCCACCAAAATCAGACATTAGTAAAAACTGATCTGTATTTCTGAGTTCCTGGGGTTTTGTATCAGTAGTTCATATTGTCATTAGGGGAAGCCAGTGCATACTGTTAATATAATAACTAAAATCAAACTAATCAGACAGTGCAACGAAAGCAGTCATTTACAGGGAGCATCACAGACGAACTTTAACTGTTCCTGCTGACAGTTGTTACACTTCTTTCCAGATGTTTTTCTCTGCTTTCTTTTTCAGTCAATTAGAAATAGCTACCACCATGTTTACAGGATTCCCATTAGTTCAGTGTGAGCTTTAAAAATTGACAAATTGAGCTTCTAGTAGCTCACATGACAAACTCTTACCTCCTGCTTCTCTTCACCAATCATAACTATAAGGAACACTGGCTTTCCACCAGTTCAGGGTTCTTCTTATTTCTTTTACATAAAATGATCTGCTTTTATGTGAATATTAAGTAGTTCCAAACTCTTCTAATCAGATTAGGTGATATTTTCATTTGTTACAGCAGGACTAGGTAGACATGAAGAATGAATGGTATTAAGTACAGAAAATAATTCATTTGTACCGCTTAAGTTCATTGTTAGCATGCACAAGTGTGTGTGTGTGTGTGTGTGTGTGTGTGTGTGTGTGTGAGAGAGAGAGAGAGAGAGAGAGAGGGAGAGAGAGAGAGAGAGAGAGAGAGAGAGACAGAGAGACAGACAGAGAGACAGAGAGACAAAGAGAGACACAGAGAGACACACACACACACACAGAATGCACATGCTTGCAAATATATGTCAGTGCAGTAGCAAAGATGAAGATAGATAAATGGGTAAAGGGCCAGGCAACTGGCATAGAGGTGAAACTTGGGTGAACACATTAAAACTTTAATATGTTAAAAGCACAAACTTGCTTAAAGAGTTCTTTTGCAAGTAAGTCATAGGTCTGTATTACCTGCCATCCCTGCACTCACCAGAAGAGATTACTAAGACTATTAAACCACAGTGGTATGCCTTTGCATGTCTATGAGAAGAGCAGACCAAGAAGGGCAAAGGAGAGAAAGTGAGTTCATGATGCTTGCCTTTCAAATACTCCAATGAGTGCTTGCTTGTGTTCTTTGTGTTTGACCAGTGATAGACAAATGTTGTTTGTGCTAAAACAATGTTGTTTCTACCCATAATTCCAAGGAAGGGCATCAACCACAAAAGGACACACATTTGAGAAATATTATGGTGATATCAAATGTAATTTATAGCTTAGATCAATACCTGTATATGTCAAAGGGCAAATAGGCATCTAGTATTGTATGTTTAATATAATAAAAAAGAAATCCATTCAAACAACATTTAAACAATGAGGGAATTCTTTTATACTATAATAAAGGATATGGGGGAAGGAAGATCCTAGGGTGGGTTAATTGAATACTTCAGTGATGTTTTTTGAATCTAGTTTGGTGTTCCTACTCTGCCACTGTCAGCAAGCAGACAAGATGCCCGCTCTTGTCATTACAACAGTCCAATTTCATTTTCAGGTTGTAATACCTGGGGGTTAAAATAGTTGTTCTTTGTGGTGCACTATTGGCTGACCTTTAATTATGGAAACAATGATTCTGGGGCTTCTCAGCCTTCTCATGTTTATTTATCACAAGCAGGTGGATAAAGAAAATATGGTACATATACACAATGGAGTACTACTCAGCAGAGAAAAACAATGACATCATGAGGTTTGCAGGCAAATGGATGGACCTAGAAAAAAATCATCCTGAGTGAGGTAACCCAGACTCAGAAGGACAAACATGGTATGTACTCACTCATAGGAGGATACTAGATGTAAAACAAAGATGACTAGACTGCTACACAACTCCAGGGAGGCTACCTAGAAAATGGGACCTTATGAAAGACCCAAGGATCACCCAATGACAGAGAAATGGATGAGATCTACATGAACAACCTGGACGACAGTGGGAGTAATGAAGAGCAAGATTTCAGGGAAAGAAAGCTTAGAGGAGCAGGAGATCCCAGCTGGATCAAGAACAGAAAGGGAGAACAAGGAATAACAGACCATGATAAATGAAGACCACATGAGAACAGGAATAGGCAGAGTGCTGGAAAAGTCCCCAAAAATCCACAATGGTACATCCTCTGTAGACTGCTGGCAATGGTGGAGAGAAAGCCTGATCTGACCTAGACTGGTGATCAGATGGCTAAACACCCTAACTGTTGTGCTGAAACTCTCATCCAATAACTGATGGAAGTGGATGCAGAGATCCTCAGCCAGGCCCCAGGTGGAGCTCCAGGTGTCCAACTGTCGAGAAAGAGGAAGGTCTGCAAGAGCGTGAATTGTTGAGACCAAGATTGCAAAAAGCACAGGGACAAATAGCCAAACGAATGGAAGCACATGAATTATGAACCAAAGGCTGTGGAGCCGCCAGCTGCATCAGGCCCTCTGGATAAGTGAGACAATTAAATAGCTTGATCTGCTTGGGAGGCACCCAGTCTGTGGGACCAGGATCTGTCCTTAGTGCATGAGCTGGCTGTTTGGAACCTTGGGCTTACACAGGGACACTTTGCTCAGTCTGGAAGGAGGTGACAGGACCTGCCTGTACTGAATCCACCAGGTTTAAATGAATCCCCAGGGGTGCCTTGATCCTGGAGGACATGGGAATGGAGGGGAGGGGCTATTGGGAGGGTGGGGGTGGGGGCGGGAGGGGGGAGGACAGGGGAATCCATGGCTGATGTATAAAATCTAAAACACATAATAATAAAGAAAAAAAGAATATATAATTAAGATCAGGTAATGATCCACTAGGAAATGGCCACGTCAAACCACCTTCAAGTTCTGGCCCACCCCCTTGTAATCCATCTTTTACTTCCTAACCATCCTCAGACACACACTGGTCTGGTCTCTGTTACCATGGATTAGACTGTGAAAAGTTTTTGTAAAGGTAAGGACAGACTATCCATGCCCTACGTTTAGAATTTTGCCCTGTTATTTTTGAGATGTATATAGTAGTTACTGGTAACAACAATAATGTGGCCATTTATCTTGCTAAGCAGTTTGACACTAAAGGTATACCACATATATTTTATCATTTCACAATTGGATGGACATTCAAATGATTCTCACACTTCAACTAACACCAGCAAAGGTAACATGGATGTTTTTGTGAGCATATATGCTCTCGCTTCTGTTAGGTAAATACCTAGGATTGAAAAGGGTCAGGTCACATAATTAATACTAAGGAAAAAAATTCTCCCAAGCATTTGCAATGCCTTCTAGTCTTATTACCAGCTTCCAGACTTTTTACTTTCAGCCACTACACTAGATATGTATAGATACTAACTTAAGATCATAATTTATTACACTGTAATCCTTAATGATGCCACTAATGCTTAGTGTGACTGTCCTTGCTCTTCTTGTATGATGTTGTGTCAACCTTCCTCCCTTAGAAGATCTGAGCTGCAACTATGTTCACAGCAGCACTATTCACAATAGCCAGAACTGGAAACAACCTATATGCCCCTCAACCAAAGAATGGATTAAGAAAATGTGGTACATATTCACAATGGAGTACTACTCAGCAGTAAAAAACAATGACATCATGAAATTTGCAGGCAAGTGGATGGAACTAGAAAATACCATCTTGAGTGAGGTAACCCAGATTCAGAAGGACAAACATGGTATGTACTCACTCATAAGTGGATACTAGTTGTAAAGCAAAGGATAAATAGACTACAATCCACAACTCCAGAGAGGCTAGCTAACAAGGAGGACCCAAAGAGTGATGCATGAATTGCCCTGGGAATGCGAAATAGATGAGCTCTCCATGAGTAAACTGGGGATGGGGGGGATAATGAAGAGTAGGGGATGAGAGATAAGAACATAAGGGAATGGGATGGTCAAGCTGAAACAAGGATAGAGTTGGAAAGCAATGGAAAAGATAACATGATGCTATGGAATAATGTTTTTGTATACTGGTTTGATGTGAATGTTGTTCTGTATGCTGTGAATGTGTGCTGCTCTGATTTGGTTGATAAATAAAATGCTGATTGTCCAGTAGCCAGGCAGGAAATATAGTATAGGTGGGATAAGCAGAGAGGAGAATTCTGGGAAGAGGAAGGCTGAGTCAGGAGTCATCAGCCAGACACAGAGGAAGCAAGATGTGAAGACAGAACTGAGAAAAGGTACCAAGCCATGTGGTTAAACATAAATAAGAATTATGGGTTAATTTAAGTGTAAGAGCTAGTCAATAGTTAGCCTGAGCTAATGGCTGAGCAGTTTTAATTAACATATGCCTCTGTGTTTTTACTTGGGTCCAAGTAGCTGCAGGGTTGCAGGAACTGGACAGGACCAGGAAAACTTCAGCTACACTGGTTTAATAAAACACTGATTGGCCAGTAGCCAGGCAGGAAGTATAGGTGGGGATCTGCAGACAAGGAGAATTCTTGGAAGAGGAAGGCTGAGTCAGGAGATGCCAGTCTGCCTTCCAGGGAACAGCATGTAATGGCACACAGGTAAAGCCATGGAATGCGTGGCAAAACATGGATTAACAAAAATGACCTGAGTTTAAGTGTAAGAGCTAGTCAGTGGTAAGCCTGAGCTAATGGCCAAGCAGTTTTAATTAATATAAACCTCTGTGTGTTTACTTGGGTCTGAGCTGCTGTGGGACCTTGGGGCAGTGGCAGCTGGGCAGGACACAGAAAAACTTTCAGCTATGCCATGATAGAGGGAGACATCATGGGGATAGGGAGAAACCTGGTGCTAGGGAAGTTCCCAGGAATCCATAAGAATGACCCCAGATTAGACTACTAGCAATAGTGGAGAGGATGCCTAAGCTGAATTACCCCTGTAATCAGATTGGTGAATATACTGTCATTATAGAGGCTTTCTCTAGTAACTGATGGAAACAGATACAGAGATCCACAGCCAAACACCAAGCTGAGCTCCAGAAGTTCAGTCAAAGAGATGGAAGAGGGATTCTATGAGCAAGGGGCATTAAGATCATGATGGGGAAACCTACAGAGACAACAAAACCAAACTCGTGGGAACTCATGAAATTTAGACCAACAGCTCTGGAGCCTCCACAGGACTGGACTAGGCCTTTTGCATAATCAAGACAGTTGTGGAGCCTGATCTTCTTAAGGGGCCTCCTGGCAGTAGGATTAGGATCCATTCCTGGTGCATGACCAGGCTTTTTGGAGCCCACTATCTATGGTGGGACACCTCATACAGCTTTGAGGCAGGGGGAGGCGCTTTCTTGTCTCTACTGAATGTACCAGGCTCTGCTGACTCCCCATGGGAGGCATTGTCTTCTTGTGGGAAAGAATGGGAGGTGAGTTTAGAAAGGAAGGCTGGAGGTGTGGGAGGAGGGAAAAGGGACATCTGTGATTGGTATGTAAAATGAATGAAAAGTTTCTTAATTAAAATAAAAAGATCAGAGCTTTTTTTTATTACTGAATTATATGAAGTTCATATGTATTCTATATACAAAACCTTAGTCAAACATGTTTCAATGGTATTTTCATCTGTCAAGGCTTGCTATTTTGTCTGCAGATTATCTTTTGGGAAACAGAAATTTTCATTTGGATGGAGTACAATTTTTAAACATATTCAGCCTTCACAATTATGACATAATACATTTCTATTTTTAAAGCCACCTACTCTGTGGCCCTTTATCATGTTATTTCTACAAAAGGAATCCTACCCAAGCATCATTTAGTGATGTGACTATCTTTCACCACTAATTACCCTTGTTCCTCAGAGCAAAACCAACAGACCATATTTGTATGGGAGTCTTTCTGACTGTTCTGTCCTCTTCAATGGATGTATCTTGCTCAATTTTTATATGAACAATATGCCTTAAAATAAGATTAAAGATTTTAAATTAATGATTTTGAGACTTTCATATACAAATTCTGTATGTAGCTCACTATAGCCCATCTCCATGCAACCCCTCCCCTCCTCCCACTTCATTTCAAATTCACAACCTCTTCTTTAATTATTGCTGTTACTCTCTCTCTCTCTCTCTCTCTCAAACACAGAGCATATTGAGTCCTTTTAACATTGCTTATATATACATGCTTTAGGATTGAACCTACTGCGTGCGTTCAGTGGCTGTTGAGAGGGAAAATATAGAGCTATAATTCCTCTTAACGTCACTTTGTTAAACTGTATAGCTGAATTCCTTTTCAAGGGTGTTTTACTAGTCTTTGCATTTCCAAGTGAATTTCAGAAATGCTGGGGGAAATAAAAGCTTCCAAATATTTTGATTGATCTATAGATGAATGAAATATCTTCAAAGATAGCCAATAGTGAGTCTTTTAAATTAGGAACATGGGCCTTTGATTTCTCTTAGGAGTGTTTTGTCATTTTTTAGGACTGGAGGAGATTTGGTTTACATCCTTGTGAGTTTCCCCACTATATTCCTTGTGTCTTGATGTTATTGAAGTGGTCCTACATTGCACTTTCAGAAACAGTCATAAAGTTTCCCTCTGTGACTTACATTCTACAACTTGGATAAACTCTCTCTAGACTTTTAAAAGTAGGTTGCATTGGATCATCTTCCCAAGAAATAATTTAATCTATAAATAAATTATGTCTTTTTCCTGATTTTCTGTCAATAAATGGAAAGGCTAAACTTGGTTGTCAACATGATTGAAACCTGGACTCCATCTTTAGGTAGGATGAACTTAGGGGGAAGACCCTTCTCCAGAGTGGGTAGCTCAAACATTGAAAGCCCCTGGCAAAGTCCCTTGCCTAAGTGCCTTTGCTCCTAGCTGGTGATTGCACCTTCTCTGTTGCTCCTGCACCACTCCTTCTTCTACACTAAAATCCAGCTTTCCCTTCATGTAGTTTGTAAGTATTATTGACATCAGACTCATTAAGGAAAAACTCATATTTTAGCATAGAGTTTTTATATACATTTCATATATTTAAAGTGCTCTGCAACCAGGAACATTATCTGATTTCAGGTCTTGTCTGTCACCACTAAAAATAATACTTGAATGAATTGGTCCCAGTTCTCCTCCCCATCACTTCCCTATCTACCTATTTGGTCTCAACCTTTTGGTTTGCTTATCATGGACAAAGATGCCAAAGATGGTGGGATACATCCAATCCCTAATACTTCACCGTGGCTTGTAATGCAATGAGAATCTTAGTGATGAAGAAGGTCCTACATGTTAGACTACATTAATTTAAGAACACACTGTGCCCCTACATTATATTTTTGCTTGCAAAGATTCCAATTTTAAAACGATTTTTTAAGCTTCATATAAATGTGATCACACATTTTATATTTACCACAAGCAGTGGATAAAATTCTATGTGCATCTGGCAACCAATATATTGAATTAAAAACTGAAGAGAATGTTTTAGACTTGAAGTTAGCTTCAAATGAAAAGGGTTTCAGTCCAATGTCTGTATTTTAATATTCTTAGCAGGAAATTTAGAACAGTTCCCATCATTTATTTTCTCCCAGATGCTGTGGCACTGTGGCACCAAAATTCAAACAAAATTATCAGGGAGGATTTACTGCTTCAGAATGATGAACACAGGACTGATGTCACTTAATAATCCACTCAAAACAATTGTAGAAATGGACAAATAACTACAAAAAGCAAGTCCCAAGTTACAGTAGGAAAGATGCTGGCACTATGTATAAGAGACTATGTGGTTAAAGACACATTTAAGAAAACGTTCACCTTCATTATCAAAAATGCAGAGAATTGCAAAGAAGTATCAAAATTTTTTGTATGTGAGTTTCTTTTTAACATTCTATATATTTCGTCTATTGGTCTTCTACAAAATTTTATGACAATTTTAGCACAGTCATTTCAAATTATAAAACTGATACTTTCTGTCATAAAAACTAAAAAAAAATCTAGAATTTGAAACAATTCAGAATATGAATATTTGAAGCATAGATATAAGCTCCATCTTGTTAACATTTAAAAAATTTAAAGAGAAAATAGTACTAATCCAGCTGGCAATTCATGGATGCTGGGTGTTGGCCGATAGTTTCTTCAAGGATGTTCCCCCTAGAGTCAACCTGTGCTTCTGCCAATACAGGCAGCATTAAGGAGACTCCAATGCCAATGCAGGCAATATTAAGTAGACTCCATGGGTTTAAAAAGAAGTTGGGAAGGATAAGTGCTGGGGTAAGGGAAGGAATCAGGGGGGAGACAATGGAGGTGTATTTGATCAAAACATATTACATGAATGTATGACAATATCAAACAATAGAATAACTGAACAGGAAGAGTTAAGCAGCTACATTTAAAAACCTCTATTTGAAGGTGGTTCATTGTTTTCATCTGTCATAATGAGACCCATTATGGTGCACAAGCAGTGTCGGCTTGTAATTTATCCTGTCAGCATCATGTCTATGGTGTAAGTCAATGGATAAGATTTTCTAAATGATTTCCCAATGTATATTTTAGTTATCATATTTCATAGTCATATACAGTTTTGAGTTTTGGGAAATTTAAATAAAATTATTGTTTGACAGTTTTGTTAAGATTTACATTTATACTAACAACACTGCCCCCCATTCCCTTCTACCTCTCCCATTGGAACCCTCCTTCTCAACACATCTCTCTCCTACTTTCTTCTTTATATGTGTGAAGCCCACTGAATTTAATGAGATTTTCTCTCCTAAGAGAGGGTGGGAGGTGATTGAATGGAGCAAGGGAAACATGTAAGAAATCTGGATCATATGCAGGGATGGGATGGGGGGCGTTAACTTTTCAAACAACCTATTCTGATGGGAATGAACCAGTTAATCGGGTTAATTAAACACGTATCAGTGGAAGTGCTACCCATGACTTACCTCCTTTCTCAAAGTTCCACCACTCCTTAACACCACTCTGTAGGGACAGAGACTACTCAAGCCATATACTAATTTTAATTCACAAAAGTGATTTACATATTTATTGTAGTCACCACACAACTGCATATATTTTCAGAACTTTCCAAATTTTACTCTGCAGAGCCTATCCCTAATACACACTTGACAAAACAAAAGAAGGCAAAAACATTTTTTAGAAAAAACAACCAGTTATCACTACTGACATATTATTTATTATTTTTCTAAGGTTTGCTATTCTAATTACTACCAACACTACAGGTGTTGGAGTTTCCTCATCCAGAAAGATCAGTCGTGGTGGTGCATTTGGGAGAGTGAAGTGGAGGGACAGAAATGCTTGGCAACTTAGGGACTCAGGGCCAGCCTGGGCTACATGTATTCTATCTAAACCCTACTGTACCTATCCCTATCAAAGGCACTGGATGGATATCAAAAATATTACAATTTATTTTATTCCATATTTTCTGCCATAAGTAGATACATACATTATACAATTCAAATACTATTTTTATATATTGTATATTAAATGTCAGGAGATTTAAAAAGAATCTTGCTTCCATAAAATAATTAATTCATTAATACCATTCCCTATATTTTGTATAGATCCCAATTAACATTAGAAAATATTCAGTATGAATTATGTGATGGATATTCAGAGTTCTCTTAAAGTATTCTCTGTAGATCCTTTGGTTTGCCTTTTATTTGGAAGCTGAGATAAAATTTGTTCTCAGTGAAAACCTCTAATATTTTGTCAGTAATATTTTTGAAGACATTCTCAAGTACATAGACAACATAACCTTTGCAAAACATACTATTGTTCTGGAAAGTTCTTGGTGGAATTGGTATAATGCAGGAGGACCAGCTGCCATTTAAACATCTTAGGAAAAAAAGGTCATGTACTCATTGTAATTCATGTGAATGATGGGAATAAATCAAGAGAAAATGCATCTCTCTTCCAGTTGCCAACTTTTTTTCTATTTATGGAAAATTGCACAAAAATGATTTTAGTTCCATTTGTGTTTATGTGACAATTTTATTTTATCCTTCCTTCATCCTTCCTTCAATCCTATGAAAAAGCTGTAGTCTATTATCATTTACCAAGTAGTTTTCTGTGGATGCAAAAATCCAGATGGCCCCAGCAGATGGAGCCTTGGAAGCCTGGTTGAAATGTCCCAGACACATCCATCATGTAAACATTCCATAGGAAATTTGAATAAAGCTGAAGATCTGAAATTCTATGGACTATAGAGGGTAGTCAGCTGTAAAGTTCATGTGCAAACACATGGTTGATTATGACTTCTTAAAGAAACTTATTGTAATGTGCTCTTTATGCATTATTTAATCATTTGACATTTAAAACACTCCACCAGATCATGATGACTGGGAAAACCTTGCTCAGGTTTCCCAATTCTGTCATTGGGAGGAGTTACAAAGAAATAAAGGACATTCTTGCAAATTAGTTCAAAGCTTTGGAGTTGCTCTGTTCTTGGACAGAGACAGGTAATCTTTTCATTTTATTTGGCAGTGGTTAATTGGGCAGACCAGTTCATAATGTTATTTTGAATATAATTCAGTTAGTTTTTCTTAAACCATCATAAACACAGTGAAACAGTAAGTTTCACTGCCCACTAAGAAGCAATTCGGTTCTCATATTAAGAGATAAAATATTGATTCTGTGTTTTTACATAGTAGATGTTGTATAAATATTCTCCAATTATTCTGTATTTATTTTATTAAGTGTTAAAATTCAGGCTGACAGTAGACAAATGAAAATTTCAATGATCCTGTGAAAGGTAGCTGAATAAATTTAAAATTAAACTTGAACACACCCCCAAATAAAAAAGTCAGTTATGCTAGTGAATTTAAAATTCAGTCATCTTTCATGTTACTCTGTCTTTATATCCATGTAAAATCTGGGGCAGAGGAATGAATGGCTGAATAACCTTGTATCATATTTATTGCACACAAATGGAGTGGAGGTTACTGGACAGTGCTTATAAACACTGCTTTGTGCTTAACCAGATTCTGATGGTCAGAATTTGGCCTCCCTATCATTTGGGGGAACATTTGGTTCTGATTCATGTATAATATATTTGAAGTAGATGTGGAATGTGGAATTATGAATGGTATAAAAAATGCTTTTAAGAGTGGTGCTAAAGGACAAGCTTAGCCAGAAGCAGCTTGACTAGCAAGAAGCAGTGCTTGACCCAGAATATAAGTCAAAAGCCACCTTCCAGTTTATACAAAATCTACAGGGGAAATGGCATTGGATATCATAAAAGACCAGAAATGTGTTTTAGATGACTGTCCATCAAGGCCTAGGATGTAAGTTTTATTACATGTATATTTTGTGTGCTTTTCTCTTTATGAAATACAATGTCGTTTTAGTGGCACAATGTCTTTTTTCCAGTATTTTTGAAATAAAAAAGCAAGATATAGTATAATATACAAAATGAGCAGTTAGTAACGGTGAAGGTAGAACTGTGGAGGTAACATGAACAAAATTTGGAGTCCAGGACTCTGGTAAAATAAGGTTTTGCCATCACTGGATCCTCACTCTCCCATTCCCAGATGCCACTCAGTGTGGACAGAATGGCTGGATTTCTTACTTAATGGACTCCTTTCAGGTCCATTGTGAAATATTTCAGGACTTTCCTGGAGACCTTTTCCAATCTATGAGCTTTCTGCTTATCAATAATTCATTTTTCTTTTCTTGCCATTTTACTTGAAAAATAAAGTTAAGCAATAAGAGTTTCAAATATATAAATTCACTCACCCCATTCTAGTGTTTGTATTCCTTTCCATATATTGTCACCATCCTACTTTATCTTGCGTGATTTTCAGTTCGAGACCAGTCTTCTGCCATTCTGAGATTGAGACATCTCATAGGCTAGTGTTGGAGAAACTGGACTATCTTTTCCATGTCTCCTGTTGTCTTGATTGAAGAACTACTGAACACATTAATATTGTTCTTACTTGGATAGTCATACATGAAAAGACAATAGCTTCCATCCTAGCAACAATCATTTTTCACGCTATTTCTGTAACTTACTCTTTTTATTCTGCCCCAGGCTGATCTCTGTGAGTTCGAGGCCAGCCTGGTCTACAGAGCGAGATCCAGGACAGGCACCAAAACTACACAGACAAACCCTGTCTCGAAAAACAAAACAAAACAAAACAAAACAAAACAAAAAAAACAAAAAAAAGAAGAAGAAGAAGAAGAAGAAAAGAAACTTGTCTATTGAGATTATTAGTCTGAGGGGAAGAAGGAGGGAGGGAGGGAAGGAGAATACAAATTTTATCCCCCCCCTCCAAGAATTTAAATAAGTCTTAATCTTATTGGTCCTTCATTATTGAGAACAGATAGAAACTCACTGAGCATCCTTAGCAGATCCATGATTTTAGGAGATTCAAAAATACTAAAAATGGCTGCTATATGAGAGGGTGACTCTGTAGGAGAAGGCCAGGAACCTGAGGAAATGGAAATCTTTGTGAATTAGCTATCATGCATAAATTTTCTACATTTGGATTGGGAGTGTTCTATCAGTGTAGAATAAATTTTAATTATGACAGTGATTGTATACCAAAAATTGGATGGGGGTAATTGTGATGTCTATGAGCCTCCAAGTCCTCATTTGTAAAGAAAAGAAATAGAGTTTCAGAACTTTAAAAATAAGTTAAAAAATTTTAATGTAGAGAAAGGGATCAACATGCAAATTAAATGGTCAGAACTTTATTTACACAAGAACATTTATTACATTTTTATGTATGTGTCATTTTGATGACACACAGATCTTTCTCAGTGTCAGGGTGGTTTACTGTATGTGATAACGCCAATGTTCTGTGTCATTTTGCGACAGTAGCCAACCATCAGCTGCGGTGTGAAATATGTACTGGGAACTTGACTAATTGGCACAGGTGCCAGGTGGAAATGAAATTACTGTCTCTCTAAATATGTTTCCCCGAGCAGTGGCTACGGCATGGGAATTGTGAGAGCAGCAATTCTTAGCACCCATTACAGTTGCTCCAATATCTGTCCTTACCAGTGCAGATCCTTACACAGCCCTAAAGAATTAGAAACTCTGGAGGTCAAGCCTATAAACTAGATAACTTTTATATAAAACAGATACTTAAGATGTATGAAAATTCTGAGAACTGTTGATTGCAACTTGTTTTATTAGGGGTAAGGACACAAATCAGCACACTGATATGTAGCACACTTCTTTTTTTATGGGTGTGATAGATATAAATACTTACAAAAACATAACTTTTAGTAAAACCTAATTAAACAACCAATAGTTTAAGTTAATGGAGCATGTCTCATTTTTGTTTTTAATGTAACTTACTTTCAAATAGCTATCTAATTTTTAATAATATTTGTTTTACCAAATAGTTTTCTGATTCTTGGATACCTCACAGTCAATTCTTTTAAATGAACTAATTTCAAAACAGCGCTTGGGTAGAAATTCTCCCTTGTCTTTATTATCTTGAAGTCTGCTTCTTTATTGCTGGTGGAGTACCAGGCACACAGACATATTGTAGGGTAGTTTTAGCATTCTGAAACCTGCTGTGCCAGTCCATTATGCCAGAATGGCAGGTAAGAGTTTATGGAGACCATGGCTTGGAAGATGTAGCATGTTAGTATCTTTTACCCAATCAGATAAATTATGCTTTAAGATTTTGTTACATATACATAAGAACTCATATCTACCATTAACTATGGAATGTGTTCTATGTCTTTAATGATAACTGTCTTATAATTCTGTTTTTTGTTGGGCTGGAGATTGAGTCAAGCCCTCACATAGGACAGGCAAGTTTGTCCCACAGAGTTACCCACCTAACCCTTAATCCTTGCAGCTATCACCACCATACAGAGACATTGACAGTCCATTTAGAAAGACACTGAATGTACGCGTGGACACTCTGAAGATCCAGTAGTGTAGAGTTGAAAGAGATCTATTAGTGGAAAAGTTGCAAACCTATGCAAGATCCCTAGGGGGGCAAATCTCATGACATTAGAAGTCCAAAGACTGACAAAGCAGGGAGACCACCGGCTACCTGCAGGACATAAGCTTGTTTTCACATTGGAAGTTATGTAGATTACATCCCCTCAACCTCAGAATGGTACTTTCTGGAAATAGTAAATGAAAACAAAATAAAGGCACGTAGCACCAACTAGTTAGCTCATTGTGAGAAGTGTTTAAGCTTTGTAGGTTAAGAGGGGCCGTGACAGGCAATGTCAGCAAAAAGAAGAAAATTTCCAGGGAAGAATGCCTTGTGTTTCATTGTATTTAATTTTTTCTTCCTGTTACCTTTTGCTCTCTTCTTGTGCTTATTATAAGAATGAATTTAGTGTCTTTCCATCCCCTAATTCTTTAAGAGAAAACATGTTCATAGTGAGACGCCATTGAAATGGACATACTGGGGTGAAGAGATCATCAGGCATCCTCTGTATGTACACATAATTGTGTCAGTGTGAGTAGTTTGCAGAGAATAGGGACTTAGAGAAAAAGTGGGAGGGAAAGATATTACATCCTCACATGTCAAAAGCAGCCATCCACGAAGTGTGGCCAAACACCATCAGCTGCCGTTCTTATCTCCAGGCCAAGGACCATCTGGGTAGAGAAGGTTTACTAATGGGAGAGGGAAGGGAGGCGTTGAGGAAGAAGAAAGGGGGATCAAAGGAAGGGAGGGCATAAGAGCTCTATGAAAGTCCAGTGCAGAGAGCACTTTAAGTGAAGGTAAGTGTTTATTAAAGAAAGCTGTGGACACCCTACCCATCCTGTAGATGCTTTCTGTTTCCTTTAATAAGCACCTAAACACTTAAAAAAATATGAAGGGACTAGAGGTATGAGTCAGCAGTTAAGAGCAGTTGCTGCTCTTGCAGAGGACCTGGGTTCCATTCCCAGCACCCACATGATGGCTCACAACCATCTGCAACTCCACTTCTGGGGGATAAGATGCCCTCTTCTTACCTGCCTGGATGCTGCACACATACGGTGCACAGACATGTATGCAGGAAAAAACACCCATATATTTAAAATAAATAAAACTTTGAAACAAAATAAAACAAAAACAATGAGAGGTCAGTGTATACAATGTAATCAGGTTACCTGGCGAGCTATACAGAATGAAAAAAAAAATCCATTTTTTCAGTCTTTGTTGCTCCTTGTGAATTTCTGGAACTTAATGGAGAGAAGAAAATATTTTCCAAGGAAACCACATTTTTTCTTAATATTAGGATGTTATTCATACCCAGAAGAAGTTAAGATGGAGGCTTTCTCTTCCCTGGTCTTCAGCAAGCTCAAGTAACTTCACACTAGGCAACATTCATCCCCTGCCACAAGAATAAAACTACATCATGGGGTTGCTATGAAACCAACTGCAAAGATGCAAATAAAACATTTAGCCTGGAGTCCTAAAGCCTGACACATAGTGCTAGCTCCTTAGCAGTAGACAGTTAGAGGGGATGAGCATGTTTACCTCGATGTCTACACCGCAGGTGGCCTAGGTCACCCAGACCTTCACAGACAAACATAGTGCATACAAGCTTCAGCACAGCAGAGCAGCAGACAGACCCTTTAAAAATAGCACAGAGGAAAAAAAATATCCTGGAGCATATGAATGAGCCTAAGCCTCTTTTGTACCATGGCAGAAAACATGTAGAAGAGGAAGCCAGAGGAGAAATAGGAGGAAGAGAGGAAACAGAGAGCTGGCAGGCAATGGTCAGTCATTCCTTTGAAGGGAGAGAAATGCAGACCGCACCAAATTAAGCTAAGCTTTAATTCTTTTAAAGTTTCACCCATATAAATAAAATATGGCCATGTGTCTGTCATCCAAAGTGGCCATTTGTGCGTGGTCCTTCCCTTGGCTAGAGATAGACAAGGGCAGAAGTAAAGAGGATGTGGAAAAGAGGGCAGTCTAGGCACACAAAGAATGCTTAGCTTCCCTGAAAGGCCATCGTGTTGGTTGGTGATGTTCTCTTGAAGAACTTAATAGAGAGGGCAGCCATTAACATCAGAAGAAAAGTCCTGGTCTCAGGTTTCAGTATGGCAGAGCATTAAGGTTACCAGCAGGGGATTCCCACTAGTGGGATAGGCAGGGCACAGTTGAATTAAGAAAATTAGAAGACCAGAGTTACACAGAAAGGCACCTCCACTCTGCATGGGGCTGCTTATGGCTCTGGAGTGTCTTCTCTTCTGTATTCTTTCGTATTCAAAGTGCTTGCTTGCTGGGGCACAAGGTGAAGTTGCTGTTCAGCGGTTAAATGTTCTGTCATTTCTCCATCATCATCGTTGTTCAATAGCTTCTCCCCCATCCCTATTCTTTGTGAGGATGATTTATACATGGGATAGGGATATAATTTATTAATGACTTAAGAAAAAGCCAAAACACTATTAATCATTACAGTGAGATGATAGGACTGTGGTGGCCAGAGAAAATAGTCAAGTTCTATGGAAATAAGCATAGTGGGCCACTCAGAGAGAATAAGATTCAGAGACATATCCATTAGCTTATTCATTAGTATTGCAGAAATTTTTTTTTTGGGAAACTGAAAAACTTGATTGACAGGGTCTTTTTGAGGGCACTCGATACTGGAGATTGCCTGGTAATTTTCAGTATCCATATGTGGTCTTCATGCTCCCCGGCAGTGGGTTCTATATATAGTAGCTTCTGTTCATTAAACTTCTTAATTCAAGTCTGTGCTAGAGTAATTGGGAAGAGCAGTCTGCAGGGCAAGGCGAGTACTATTTACGTTAATGTAGTCACTATTCCCCAGTGTACCATGTAGCAAGTAAAGTGTGAACTTTATAAAAAAATGAATGGGTCTTTTATCATAGCTGCAGGCTGCTAGGAAGACACCAATTAAAAAAATGCCTAAATTTTTTTATGTTGTTACTCTGACTCAGCCATTCTAACTATACATTTCACTCCACTTTTAAAGAGATAAGGAGAGGATGAATTATACAGAACTTTTTTTTTTTTTTTTTTTTTTTTGAGACAGGGTTTCTCTGTAGCTTTGGAGCCTGTCCTGGATCTCGCTCTATAGACCAGGCTGGCCTCAAACTCACAGAGATCTGCCTGCCTCTGCCTCCCGAGTGCTGGGATTAAAGGCATGTGCCACCATTGCCTGGCCCAGGAGCATTTTTAAATGTTCCAATTGGCTTATTTATGTGTAACACAAGAAATTTCACAAAGGAATTTTAGTCAGAGAAAATGACACTGGTTCACGTCCTGTCAAATTATAATGGGGGAAAATCAGACACTATGATCATCACACAGGATGTGGAGGTGAGAGGACCATATAGATGACAGCATTCTGTATGACCTTAATTAGTCTATCTGACTATGCATAATCAACTGCAGCTTTGAGAAAGCTTTGCCTTTTATGGTCAGCAGACCTCTTTTTACTTCCCTGTTGCTGAAGCTGGTCTTCTAGGTTATTTTCAGCATCCTGTACTGCCAATGACTATCAGTAAGATCTGTGCTCCTGTCTCTAAAAGATACAGTAATTCCCAACACTTATAATATGGCTTCATCCACTCAGACAGAAAGAAACAATTTTGTGCAAAGAGCGAATCATTCTGAGACCTAAACCCTAGGGTAGGATCATTCACAGGCTCAAGCACACTTCTTCTAAAGTTGCACATCAGGACAAAATAATGCACATGTTTTACTATTCCTCTTATACTACAACCCAAACTGACACCAAGGAAGTCATCAGTTTGGAATGATACTCACCATCAGGGTGACCTTCATTCCAGTTTAGCTCTGATGAGATCACACCAGGAATTAGTGGCAGTTTCCACACATTAGTAAGTTTGTCCCCAAGACTGACTCTCTCACTTCAATACCAGTCACAAATCCTAGAATATTTTTATCCGTGCTTTAGATGCTCCCCAATGTCCTCTTCAGATTTGATTCATTTGCTTTGAGTGGCTTGCAGAACTTGGAAAGCATTTTATTCTTTTTTTAAATTAGGATTGGGTTACATCTAATTGAGCTGCTAGCCAAAGAGGCCCCACAGGAATTCCTAAACAACCTAGGCTCTTGCCAACACTGGGTTGCTCTCCACAAATTGACAGCAAGACCCCATTGCTGAAGACAGCACCTACAGAACTCAATGAACACATCTCCATTCATGGAGATGTTGAGCTGGTGCCTACATAGAGCCTTCATCCCTATATTCCAGCATCTTTGATACATGTAAGTACTTTGTACACTATCAAAAGAGAAATGTAAAAACCAAGCTAGCCATAAACGATTTATCTAAAATGGTGTACTACCTGCAAGGTATGCTAGGACAATGTCTGCACAAAATTTTTGAGAGTAACTAACCAATAACTGATTTGACTTAAGCCCACTCCATGAGATGGAACTCATACTCAACACAGGAACTCAAGACTAGATAGCCCAGGGACCTGGGTAAAAACCAAATAATACTGGTCTAAAAACAGAAAGAAAAAAATGTAGTGATAAAATGACTACTACTTATAAATCAGTGCCTGTTTCAGACTTCTTCAGAGGAGCTTTGTCCTGCAGCAGATGGGAACAAATACATAGACCCACATACAGACATTACTCAGAGAGTGAGAGACCTTGGAATACTCAGCTCTAAACAGCATATCTCCATCAAGTGTCTCTCCTCAGAGCTCAAGGAATCCATACAAAAGGTGGAA
The DNA here is from genome assembly GCF_903995425.1 of Onychomys torridus. Lineage (NCBI taxonomy): Eukaryota > Metazoa > Chordata > Mammalia > Rodentia > Cricetidae > Onychomys > Onychomys torridus. The sequence goes on from NC_050465.1 coordinate 64,695,294, forward strand.
AGAGAGTGAAAACCAGAAAGGATGGAGGGCATGAAGAAAACAAAGCCCTCTAAATAGACTTAGCAAAGCTCAAATGAATTTAGGAAGTCTGAAGAAGGATGCACAGGGCCTGCATGGGTCTGCTCCAGGTTTTCTGCATGTACATTATGCAAGTTTAATGATTTTATGGGAATCATGAATATGTAAATGAGTATGTCTCTGATTCTTGTTCCTTTGCTTGGGTCTCTTTTCCTTCTGTTGGTTTGTCTTGTCCAACTTTGATATGATAGTTTTTGTTTATCTTATTACATTTTATTATGTTATATTGTAAAAATTGAATGTGGGAATAAATGAATGAATGGATGATAGAATGAAAACATAGCTACTAGGGTAAAGCTAAACAACTGAGCTGTCATTTACACCTGTCGGGAAAATCAGTTTTCTCCAATAGATACTGGATATATCAACCGCTCCAGGACAGGCGTCATGTTCAGGAGTAGGTGGCCAATAAATAATGGATTCCAAAGCTCTTTGTGTGCTTTTATTTGATTACAGTTGGTGGATTTTGGGGGTGGTAGTGGTGTTCTATTTTGTTTTCTTGGTTTTAAGGGGTTTTGTTGTATTGGGTTTTTGATTGTTCTTTTAAAACCAACTTAAAGATGGGTAGGTAGGTGGAGAGAGAGAGTGTATAGAAGGGCTCAGGGGAGAGAAAGAATATGCTCAAAATACATTTAAAGTTAAATTTATTTTAAGTAATATAAATTTAATAAGAAAAATAATTAAAATACTTTAATGGCTTGTAAATCACAATCCAAAATGTTAATGCATTTAAAGTGATTTCAAATAATTTGTATACACTCATACATACAAACACACATACACTCACACACACACACACACACACACACACACACACACACACACAAGCAAACAAATTGAAGTTATGCTACTTGAGAGGATAATGCTTTCCCCAAGACACATAGACTAATAATAACCCCAGTACCAGCCATTTTGGAAGTCAATGTGGTGGTTTCTCAGAAAACTGGTAATCAATCTACCATAAGACCCAGCTATACCACTCTTAGGCATATACCCAAAGGATTCTCAATCATACCACAAGAACATTTTCTCAACTATATTCATAGCAGCTTTATTTGTAGTAGCCAGACCTGGAAAAAAACTAGATGTCCTTCAACTGAGGAATGGATAAAGAAAATGTGGTGCATTTACACAATGGAGTATTATTCAGCTGTTAAAAGCAAAGACATCAGAAAATTTGCAATGAATGGAACTAGAAAAAGTTATCATGAGTGAGGTAACCCAAACTGAGAAAGATAAACATGGTATGCAGTCTCTCATAGGTTGATATTATCTATAAAACAGCTCCTGTCTATAAAACAAAGGATAACTATCCACAGAACCAGAGAGACAGGTAAGAAGGAGGATTCATGTGGGGATGCCCAGAGCTCCCTGGGCAGGAGAAATAGAAGAGATTTCGTGAGTGGACTAAGGACAGGTGCAGATGGGAACATGAGCTATCAGGTTGCAGAGTGGGGTGGGAGAATACCGAAAGAGACTACTGGAAATGGGGAGCATTTCAGAATCAAGTGAAAATCTGGCTCAAGGGAGTCTCCCATGGATCTACAAGAATGACCCCAGTGAAGACTCCTAGCAATAGTGGATACTTTGCCTGAACTGCCCATCTCCTGTAACCAGGTCGGTGCCTAGGCCAATTGTCATCAGAGAGGCTTCATCTAGCAACTGATGGAAACAGATGCAGACCCATAGCCAAACATTAGGCAGAGTTTGGAGAATCCTGCAGCAGAGGGAGAGTATTGTATAAGCCAGAAGGGTCAAGGACACCATGAGAAAACTCACAGAATCAACTAACCAGGGCTCACAGAGACGGAACCAACATCCAGGGAGCCTGAATGGGACTGACCTAGGCACTCTACATATCTGTTACAGTTGCGTAGCTTGGTCCTCTTATGGGACTCCTAAGAGTGTGAACAGGGCCTGTCTCTGACTCTTTTACTGGCTTTTGGGACTCCACTTCTCATACTGGGTCTCCTTGCCAAGCATTAATACATGGGGAGGTGCTTAGTCTTACTAAAACTTGATATGCTATGTTTTGTTGATATGCATAGAAGACCTGCCCTTTCCTAAACAGAAATGGAGGAGGAATGGATTGGGGGTGGGAATAGAGGGAGTGGGTGGGAGTGGGGACTAGGAGAAAATGAGGGAGGGGACATTTTGGTCAGGATTTAAAATAAATAAATTAATATATTAAAACAAACAAAACAAAACAAAAACAAAAGCCACCAGTACCAGTCATGAGAAATCTCCTTTGGTCAGGGGAATCTGGGAGATTCTCAAAACAATATAGTATATTGCAGTTGTGACATCTACAAACCATAGCACTGATCAGCATGGCAAGATATTGCCAAAGGTACAATAGTGGCAATAATATCTTAGGTATAACCAACAACTGTGCAATTGGACTTATGATCCACTCAGTAGGAGGAATTTTATGGCTTGTACTATAAACCAAGCCAAATACTTATTATACTAGAGGTGAAGTTACTACTGTTACTTTCCCAAACAAGAATAATTTCTGTTAGCCCTCACCCATCATCAAAGAAGCTTTCTTTAGTAGCAGATGAAGCCCTTTACATAAATACAGAACTCTCAAATGGTAGAGAGAAACTTGAGTGTGAGGTGCTCAGCCCTAATAAATACACCCACATTGAACATATTTAATAATGCTTATCAGTATATTTAAAACTATTACAAAGACTAATAAGAGATATATGGAGATTTATTTGGAAATTTCCCATAAGTTTTTGACATTCTATCTGACATACATAGACTGCTCATTGTAACAAAAAAGTTTTTACCGAAAAAAACCTCATGATTTTTATGAAGATAATATATGGGAAATTTACTTTGACACAGTTTTATTTTGGGGCAAGGTCTCTTTATTGAACCAGAGCTCTGAGTTCAGTACAATGGAAAGTCATAAAGAACTTAGAACCACTGCATGCATATGTACCCCTACAGAACTGTGGCCCCAAATATGCAAACATCCATCCATACATACTTACACATTCTTCCATAGGTGTGGTCACATACATTCAAACATGCATTCACGCATGCACTGACATACTTACATATACAATTCTTAAATAAATGAGTGAATGTCGAATAAAGTCTAAAGAAGGCCTTCTTGCTCAACCCTTCCATTCTCCAATTGCTCGCACTGCAGATAGGTCTTATGCAAATAATTATCATTGTATTATAATTACAACATATTTACTTACAAAATTATGGATAAAAGTTAGTTGTAGCATGAATCTTAAAACTTCTTATTAATAAAATCAAACCTGAGGCCAGTTACTAGGGTGAACGCTGGAAGATCAGAGAAGCAGAACAAGTCACAGTTACCTCATCTTGCTAGTTCCTCAGCTGATCCTGTTTCCTCAGACTTGAAGCCTCTGAGTCCTCATCCAGAATGGATCTCAGCTGAACTGTTGCTCAAAAGTCTGAAGCTTAACCAGTTAAAATTTTCTAGTTTCTGGTCCTCACACCTTATATACCTTTCTGCTTTCTACCATCACTCCCTGGGATTAAAGGCGTGTGTTAACAAGCTTGGCTGTTTCCAATGTGGCCTTGAACACATGGATTTCTGCCTCTGGAATGCTAGGATTAATGGTATATGCTACCACTGCCTATCCTCTATGTTTAATATTGTGGCTGTTCTGTCACTGACCCCAGATAAGTTTATTAGGATGCACAATATTTTGGGGAACACAATACCACCACAGTTAGTAGTGAAAATTTTACAATACACAGTTACCTCAGGTATCTGAAATTCATTCTTATTCAAAAGTTATAATATTTTAAAAGATTGAAGTAGTGGCAACAACCTGGATCCAGCATTTGGGAGTTGAAGGAGGATAATAAGGAGTTCAAGACTAGCCTTGGCTACAAAGTGAGTTTTAGACAGTGCTTGGGCTACATGAGATTTCAAAAACCTAAAATACAACAAAATATAATTTTTTTAAAGTACATAAAGGTTGAGATGTATAGTTTTGTAAAAATTCAATAGCTATTTTAAAAACTGTACTTTTAGAAGTTTTTTTGTTTGTTTTTTTGTTTTTGTTTTGTTTTTTGAGACAGGGTTTCTCTGTGCAGCTTTGCGCCTTTCCTGGGACTTACTTGGTAGCCCAGGCTGGCGTCAGACTCACAGAGATCCACCTGGCTCTGCCTCCTGAGTGCTGGAATTAAAGACATGCGCCATTGCCCCCTGGCTAGAAGTTCTTAAAAAGTAATTACTACTAATAAAACAGTTACTGTTATACATTGTTCTACAAAATATATTTTAAATTAAGCATGTCTTAATGATCTTTTGGTATGTTAACTTTTTGTTTTTTAGGAAGGCTCAGGTTAATACTTATCTATGTGGAGAATGGAGGTGGACTTACAGGTTAAGACTAAGAGTTCATAGGTTGACAAAACGTTTTTGAGGTCTCAAATATGTTTCATTTTACATTTGAAAATGACATCATTTTTATAGGTGAAGCTTTTCCATAAGACATAATTATATCACCTGTTCTTTGTTCTCATAGCTTTTTAATACTTTAAAATATATCCTACCCCTCCCTACATGCTATGGATATTGGATTGTGGATATTAGGCCAGCAGAATTAACAGTATCTGTGCAGAAATCAGTTTCTCTTAAATCTGTTCTTTGGAGGCAAGTATATTTACTTAGATACAGAGGGCTATCACATGAGAAACATGCTCAGACAAACGATGAAGAGTTGGAGAGACTGCCTGGTGAATAAGTATGCTGCTGTGCGTACATGGGGATGTCCAAGAGCACACACAAAAGCCAGCAGGGTGCTACATGCTTCATGTTCACTGAAATCTCTTTTCTAAAACTGAACAGGGCTGAAAGCAGAAAAGCAGAACACTTGACACCCTCCTGTGACCTTCTTAAATGTGCTTCATGTCTGTACTCACATACTAATATGGACATATAAACCACACACAAATTTTCTTTTATATGAATGCACACACACAGTATAAATTATTAAGAGAGAAATCTTGAAGATACTATAGTCCAGTCTTTAAAATATGAAGAATGAGCATGGTGTGAGGCTTCATGAAACAAGACATTGTCCTCCAGTAGGTCATTTGTTCCAAGGTTCAGGGTTGTAGTTATCCAGTTTATAGTTTAGAAAGGCCAGCAGACTTGTCAGTTTGCTCACAGTAAGTGCATATTCAGTGGATTGGATCATGCCCACTCTCAAGTAATTTAACATATCTATTTGTGGTGTGTGTGTGTGTGTGTGTGTGTGTGTGTGTGTGTGTGTGTGTATGTGCCTGTCTGTGGCCATTTGCACGCCATGTCCCATGTATCGAGGTCAAAGGACAACTTGAATGAGTTAGTTCTGGTTCTCTCACTCACCATATGTGTCCCAGGGATTAATCTCAGGTTGTTAGGCTTAGCAGTGAACATCCTCACCTGCTAAGCCATTTTACTAATTCTCACAGCCACTTTTTAGCAATTAATTGCCTCTAGGAATCATGTTATCTTGGATTGATAAGTGAGGTTGTTTTAAACTGAATATAACCAGAAGGATTGACTTTGTAGAAATTTTAAAGACCCTAAATAATATAATAATGTTGCACTTTCTTAAAGAATTAAAGAAATGGAGTAATTAATACAAAATATGCCTTTAAGAATAACTGATCTTATTTGAACAGGCATCATTTCTGATGGGATGGAACAGTCCAAAACATTGAATGTTGCAATACACATTCAATTGTTCTGTGAACATAGCTAGGCTTCACCATGTAAATTTTCTTTATGGGGTTTGAACTCTTGCTTCAATAGTTCTATAAGCTATCTAAATTTATCTTAACATGGAATGATAGGTAATGAGTCAATTAAATGTAGACATTTCTGTAGGAAAACAGGAAGTTCTCAGAACTTACATCACACAGGTGTCAACTCTGTTCAGTTGCTAAAAATGTGGCTATGTTTCCTTGTGTTACTTGAGGTCCTAATATTTACTGCATTTCTCCTTCTCTGTAAGATTGACAAAGCAACTTTGATTAAGAGAATGCAAATAGCCTGTACAAAGAGATCAGAATCACATCAGACATTTGCTGTAATAATATTGAAGGCACAATAAAAAACAGCATATTTATGTGATATCTGAAGGGAAAATATTAAATCTCTTAATCTATTGAGTATTTAATTTAAAAACGAAATTTCTTATAAGGCAGAGTATTTTAGGGAAACTTAGATGAAAATATTCTAGAGATGTACCATGCTTTCTGAACAACGTAAAATGAAAAATGTTCTATTTCAAAGCCAATATGATGTTTCATTTGATGAAGGAAGAATCACATTCATTTTACAGTCAAATAATTCTCATAACTTTTTAAATCAGTATATCATGAAAGGTTTTAATATAGCTGACAATTCTGCTTTTTTAATTACTGTGTCAATCATTGTTTGTGGGATGCAAATTTACTCTTTATCTGAGTTGTGATTGCCACTTGAATCGCTGCTTATAATATAGCCTTGAAATTGTCCCTGCATTCATAAAAATGACCCAGTATTTTATTCAGAATATAAAATTCAGAAATGCATCCTGTGTCTTGATGTTTTCAGTCCTCATCTTAGGAAATGAGCTGTGAACAGTTTAGTGGTAATATTTCAGGTGTGTATAATTGTACTTGGCTTTTTATTAACCCTTACCATTTACTAGAGTTTTTATTCTTGCAGTAGATAGTTAATTATTTTAGAGCTTTGTAACACAGGAAATTAAGATCACTGAAAGAGAGCCAAAATAGGAAATGTTTGGAATTAAAGAATCTTTGTCTCATAGAAGCAGAGAAGAGTAAGTTAAATGAACCAATACCCACTGTATGGTAGCTGAAATGTACAGCATTTTAGCAACACTATAAATCCTTAGAGCTTATTGTCTACAGAAGATATCTAAAGTTAGGTGGAATTGTGACTTAGACAGATGTGGTTTGTGGAGACACAAATTCTGATACCATCCCAACATATGTTTGCATATGTTAGTGTACACAATAGTATTTATAGGCTGAGATAAGACAAACACTCCTGAAACAGAACTCCTAAGAAAGTCCTAAAGTTCACAGAGAGACAGACATAGATACACACACACACACACACACACACACACACACACACACACACACACACACACAGAAGGCTATGGCTTTCCTTCTAGCGTTCTTGAGATGTTAGGTCAAACTGAAACCAGATCATCATGATGATTTTTTAAATGTGAGAGCTGCTGTAATTTGTGCAACCCATTCCTGGCAAAGTAGATTCAGTAATTAGGTCTTTCTGTTTGAAGGAAACTGCATCTGTGATCAAAGGAAGAGTGAAGATGCCTCAATCCATCCCATCACCATGATCATGATGGTGTGAATAAATGTGAAAAATTATTGTGGGACAAAATAATTGAGCATCGATGCTCCCAAAGATGGATGTTCTGTAAAGTGAGATCCAACCCCCCTTCTCTGTTTGTGGAAGGCTGCAAAGCTAAAATTGTAACATGTGGCCTGAGACCCAACCCTGAGACTTGCAGTGACCCCTGGCAATGCAGGGATAGAGCACAGGGATGAAGGGTCTGTGGAGCCCAGTGCATCTGGGAGCTGCAGAGGCTGTACTTATGGCTGAGTGGACATAACATTGCCCTGTGGGATCTATAGAGCTCTTGGACTAGGCCAACAGTTATGGGAACTGGAAATCAGGGAACATGGTCCCAGGCAAGAGGAAATTTTCTTTTAATTGTTTTGTTATGTACTTTATAAGCAAACTCTTGGGAGGTGGGGAAAAATTGAGGGTACACACACGCTCGTGGAGATGTTTATTTTAAATTCTCTGTCTTGTTCCAAAACATTGAGCAAAAAAAAAAAGATCATTTTTAATTTATTGTCTATAAATCATAAGGCAAGAAAAACCAAAGTTTATTTAAGAAAGGAGTAGGATGCAGGCACATAAAGTGGACCAGGGAAATGACCACGTCAGTTAAGTACTTTTTTTGTAAACACCAGTACCTGCCTTCACTTAAAATATAGAGAGTGGCGGTAGTACACGTCTTTAATCCCAGCACTCCAGCACTCGGGAGGCAGAGGCAGGCAGATCTCTGTGAGTTCGAGGCCAGCCTAGTCTATAGAGCGAGATCCAGGAAAGACGCAAAACTACACAGAGAAACCCTGTCTTGAAAAACCCAAAAAAAAAACCCAAACAAACAAACAAACAAAAAACAACAGAGAGAGAGAGAGAGAGAGAGAGAGAGAGAGAGAGAGAGAGAGAGAGAGAGATGGAAGGAAGGAGGGAGGAAGGGAGGGAGGGAGAGAGCACTTATAATCTCAGAGCTAGGGATATGGGGGCAGAGGGAGGTGGATTCATGGGGCTCTCTGGGTGAGCTTTGGACCAGTGAGAGACCTTACCACAAAGAATGTGGACAGTGTTCCCGAGGATAACACCTGAAGTTGTCCTTTGGCCTCTGTGCATGAACCGCCCCCAAATGTTGTGTGAACACACATCCCATACACATGCACATATACACACTTGTGCTAAAAAGGCAATGGACCAAAACATCAATGTACAAAATGAAGACATCACTGTTATTTAAATAAATGATACCTAACTTCAAACATCCAAGCCATAATATGAATGGGAATTTCAGAATTAATTTGCTTAAAGCTATTTCTCCATTAAGCAAAGTGCACAAAATGAAGCAGGGTCTATATGCATTGCTAAGGTCCTTGGCTGAGGAGGTGTGAAAATCTTTCTGATTTCTATACACACTTATTTTCAAACTTTAAGTTCTTTTATCCATCCCTCTTCTCCTCCTCTATCCCCATTCCCCTTTCCCTACCTCTCCTTTCTCTGCACGGGAGTGAACTCAGAGTCTCTGCCACCATAACCATGTACCCAATCACTGTATCCCTCAATAGCTCTTAGGCCTATTTCCTCATCCAAGAGTTATGTCCAACTCTATGATCAAAGTTTTTTAATAATAACTGTTTGTAATGAAATATATAGAATTCTAAGATTTTGATTCATTTTAGACACATTGTTTCTCAATTCAAACTGTGTTACATTGAAACACAAAGCATTTACCTAATTTAGTATATGTGGGCTTGATATATTAATATGTATTTGTTGTTTTTACATTGCTATAGTTAAAATACACAAAGCAAATTAGTGAAAAAATCTGGATATTTTTTTCTGTTATAAGTAGATACTAATCTATTGGTTATTACAAGATTATTTTTAGACAGAAATACAGAACTAGGTCATGTAGTATCAAGAATCAAAATAATATAGAAAAGAAGAAACACATTTACAATCTAATTTTTACAATAAAGTGGAAAGAATTGCTATGTGATTATGACAATATTGGAGATAGAATTTTGACCATAAAATTGAGAGCCCAATAAATTATGTTAGAAGGTTGTATTTATAAATGTATATACATTTATAATTAAAGAATAAGAGGCGATGAATTTGAGGAATGTGAGAAACAAAGAAGGTACTGGAGGGGTGAGAGAGACAAGGAACCAAGTAAATACAGTACTCAGGTATGAAAATGTCAAACTAAATAAAAAATTAAAGCCCACATACGTAATTATTAAGGAAAACATTTGGATTATCTTCAAACTTGAAGCTAAGAATGTAATGAAAACGGCCCAAGTTTGCAGAGTGATATGTCTGACCTCGGTGTTTGCAAATCGCCAGCTGTGGTCTCAGCTTTGTTTGGACTCTTTGCTCTCCAGGTTTCTCATGTGTGAGATGAGTACAGTGGCTCTTGTTGGATGTAGAAGCATGGGGATGAGAAGACACACAGAGCAACCATTCCTCAGCATGACGTACAGCAGAAATCCAGCACATCGTGGAAATACAGACCAAAGTCAATTTTCAAAATTAATCTTTCTGTGACAGATGTCGTTTTCTTCCTTCCTGCCTATTCCTAGATGTTCACAGTTATGAATCTCATTACACTGAGAAAAAGAGTTCACACACAAAGGAGACATGATGTACGATTCCTTTTCCATAAAATATTGGAGAAAATATGTAGTGATAGAGAAGGAGATTAATAGAAGCTCTAATCTGAGAGAGATGCTAACAGGGTTCTACAGGATGATGGTGTGAGTGTGCATGTGTTTCTATGTGTGTGTTACTCTCTGTGTGTGGGCCTGTGCATGTATGTGTGTGCATGCAGAGGAATGTGTGCATGTATTTACTTGTGTGTGTGTGTGTGTGTGTGCATGTATTTGAATGTTTGTGTGTGTGCATACACACTGTTTGTGGTCTTAATTGTGGTGGTATTTATGGTGTTATAAATGAATAGTACTTTAACAGTTTATCTACTGTGTAAAAATTATATGTTAACAAAATAATCATGAAAATATCAATCAACCATTAATGAGGTATGAGATGGCTGGTGAAGGTATATTTAGAAGATAATCAGAGTCATGTTTGGGAACAGTGTGTGTGGTTGATATATGGTGCACCCCAATAAACTTATCTGGGGGTCACAGAACAGAACAGCCACTATGTTAAACATAGAGGTTAGGCCATGGTAGCACAAGCCTTTATTCCTAGCATTCCAGAGGCAGAGATCCATCTAGATTTCTGTGAGTTCAAGGCCACACTGGAAACAGCCAGGCATGGTGACATACCCCTTTAATCCTAGCACTTGAGATCTCACATCTTGCTTGGGAAAGACAAACACCTTTAATCCCAGGAAATAATGGCAGGAAGCAGAAAGGTATATAAGGCATAAGGATCAGGAACTAGGGCTTTTTAAGCTTTTAGGCTTTTAGCAGCAGTTCAGCTGAGATCCATTCAGGTGAGGACTCAGAAGCTTCCAGTTTGAGGAAACAAGATCAGCTGAGAAGTTGGCAAGGTGAGGTTAGGCTTCCTCTGCTTCTCTGATCTTTTAGAATTTACCCCAATAGCTGACACTGAGTTTTTCATTTAATAAGACCTTTTAAGATTCGTGTTACAAGTGTGTAGTTGCCAGAGATTTTGGTTGTGAATTTAGTGGTTGGAACTCATGTTTAGCTGAAATATTCTGAGGAAAATGTGTTTGAAAAAGTTAAAATAAGCCAGGCAGTGGTGGTGCACGCCTTTAATCCTAGAACTTGGGAGGCAGAGGCAGGCAGATCTCTGTGAGTTCGGGGCCAGCCTGGGCTATCAAGTGAGTTCCAGGAAAGGTGCAAAGCTACACAGAGAAACCTTGTCTCAAAAAACAAACAACAACAACAACAACAAAAGTTAAAATGAAACCAAGATGACATGCAAGCCACAAAAACAGACACATTCAGGAAGAACATAAGACACAAACTGAAGTACATTGGAAAATAGACAAAGCTAAAACACACTTGAAGATAAGAGTTGGAAAGCACTCAGGAAATACTGGTTGTGGTTACAACATTGAGAAGTCAGGGAAATGTCCAGCAGTTAGGCAGTTACCTGTGAAACACAAATTGCTAAACGGTTTTATTAATAAAAATAAAAATAAAAATAAAAATAAAAATAAAAATAAAAATAAAAATAAAAATAAAAAACCCAGAGCGAGATATTAGGGTGAAAACTGAGAGATCAGAGGAATAGAACAAGCCACAGCCAATCTCACCTTACCAACTCCTCAGCCTCTGGAGAGAACTACTTCCTGTATATTCATGCCTATATACTTTTTTGTGCCCTGCCATCTTACTTCCTCTCTCTGCCTAGCTACATCACTTCCTCTTTCTGCCCAGCTCTATCACTTCCTGTCTGTCTGTACGGAACTCAAGACCTCTATGGTTAACTAGTGCTGGGATTTAAGGCGTGTGCCACCACAACTGACTCTGTTCCCAGTGTGGCCTTGAACTCACGGAGATCCAGATTGATCTTTGCTTCCTGCATGCTAGGATTAAAGGATTGTGCTTCCACTGCCTGACTCTATGTTTACTATAATGGCTGGCTTTTTCTTCCGATACCCAGATAAGCTTTATTGGGGTGCACAAATAAAATGTCACCACAAACCTGTTTGTAAATAGATCTTCAGAGATGTTACTGAGCACTGAACTGCCACTAACCGCTGATAGTGCTGGTGCTGGGTCCCAAGCTCCATGCACATCTATTAAGATAATTTGTGTAGCTCATCAAAGAGAAGAAAGGGACAGAGAAAACCGTTTTTGATCTTAAGGTTAGATTGAACTGTTCTTTTTCTCTTATACAATAAACAAGCAGAAATAGTTCTAAATTATAGCCTAGATTATTACTTAAAGGGTTGTCAATAATTACAGCCTGGGGGAGGCAGAGTACCTCCTTGAAGGGTGGGTAATGAGTTTCATGGCAGGTACTGGTAAGTCAGAGGGACTTTCGTTGCTATCGAATTTGGACTAGTTCCTTACAGATTCAACTCATCTCGCAGTACTAAGCACAGAGTTAGGTTATAAGCAACTGCACCTCAGATCTTACACACAAGAGTGAACTTGTTTAAAATATCGTATCATGACTCGACAATTTGTGGCTGTGTGAAGTCTAGTGACTCATAATGGCAGAGACCCCAAAATGGACCATTCTGAGAGACTGGTTGATGTGTATCCTTCTGCAATCAGGGCATTATGGATCACAGACTCCTCTAGAAACTTGCTACAGTTTTCATGAACCTGTTCTACTGATACTTCCACTCAAACTTCCATTTTCCTTTTTTGTCATTCACTTGGGCACAAAAATGCTTTGAATCTGATGGGTCTTCTGACTCTCTCAGTATTGTTCCTGTTTTTTTTTCCCCACAGGGGTTCCCAGAAGAATTTCTAGCACATTGGATTCAATCTTGATAGCTTCTTCTTCTTCTTCTTCTTCTTCTTCTTCTTCTTCTTCTTCTTCTTCTTCTTCTTCTTCTTCTTCTTCTTCTCCTCCTCCTCCTCCTCCTCCTCCTCCTCCTCCTCCTCCTCCTCCTTCTTTTTGTTTTGTTTTTCAAGACAGGGTTTATCTGTGTAGCTTTGTACCTTTCCTGGAACTCACTTGGTAGTCCATGCTGGCCTTGAACTCACAGAGATCTGCCTGGCTCTGCCTCCCACGTGTGTGATAACTGCTTCTTGGAAGGCCTGAACATGTTACATGCTATTATTATTGATATTTCTATGCTGTTCCTGTCTGAAATATTTGCTTATCACAGGAAGATATCATTGGGAGTTCTAGTGAGATATTTAATGAAATAGAGATTTTTTTAAAAGACAGATGGTGGTCTATACCAGGATACTCTTAAGTAAGATGGTTCCAGGACAGTAAGACATATTCCAAGTGATCACAGGTGAAGGAATGTAAATGAGGAACTCAATATACAGTACAGAGTTCCTTTGTCAATTTTTTCCACTTAATTTTTTATGGTGTTTTTCATGGGCTTTTAATTTTAGCTTTTTTTTTTTTTTTTTTTTTTTTTTTTTATTTAGCAAGTAAACAATACAAGCATTTTAGAAAGTGAGATGGGGGAGGGAGGGAGAGGAAGGAAACAGGAGGGAGGGAAAGACAGAGAATATAAACCCAAGTCCTTATAGAATCCTAGAGTGGCTGGGTAGTGATGTTGCACACCTTTAATCCCAACACTCAAGTGGCAGAGCCAGGTGGATCTTTGTGAGTTCAAAGCCAGCTTGGTCTACAGAGCGAGATCCAGGACAGACACCAAAACTACTCAGAGAAACTGCTTTGAAAAACAAAACAAAACAAAAGAATCCTAGAGTGGGCAGATTTGAGGACTGCCATAGTTAGTATGTCCTCCTGACTCCCCTCCCCCACCTTTTTAAAAAATTGCATGGCTCTAAATCAGATTTTATCATTGTACCCAGAGAAGCAGAGGTGTAGAGGATCACAGTGGGACTTACAATCTGAATCTATTCATTTTGACCTCAAAGCCCAAATTATTTATAGCAAATCATTTCCAATTATTTTCTTCATCATTCAGGAACATCTGTCCACCACTTACATGATCATTTATTTCCATATTGTGTCATAAAGAAATTGTTTTAAATATCTAAACACAAGGCCCATATTAACAGTGCTTTTTAAATCTCCACAGATGTGGGAAATGACCCCTTTCCGTCCTTGAAGAATGTAATTGGGTCAGTCTTTAGTACACTTTGTTCCAATAGAGAGGGACAATTTCATTCATTAATTTGTGTATTCATTTAGCAAATAATTTTAGAGTCTTATTATATCAAGTTTTTGCCACTTTCATTATTTCTGTTTGCATTTCCTGGACACTTTCCAATTATTCTGGACTTTTTTAATGGTTTATGATCAATATTAGACATTATTATAATAAGAACCTTACTTGCTTAAAGGGTTAGGTGTTAATTCTTTCATTTTAATGTTATATCAGCATTTTAAATATTAAATTACATCTGTTTCTTAAACCTTCTGTGACAACCTTGCCCTGTTCCAACCCTAATGAACTATGTGTGACACTAAGTGTTCAAACACCACCCAGATCGTTCATATTTCCTATTCATTACATTTAGAAATCTTTTTTAGTAGTATATGTATTCTATTTTGCAGTCTTAAAACCACCATATAGATAGTTTACCCATAATAATTTTCTTTAATTACCTGTATTTGTTTAATTGTGATCACCTTGGTATTCACTCTCATACTTCCTTCTCTTTGCTCTTCCACATCATGCCTACCTTTTGGTAACCACATTTCCTAGCCTCTGGTAACTATTTATCTTTACTTTTCCTAGCCTCTGGTAACCACTTTTCCTAGCCTCTGGTAACTATTTATCTTTACTTTTCCTAGCCTCTGGTAACTTTTTTCTACTTTCAATTCCACTTCTTTTGCAGCTTCTCTGTGTGTAAGAGAACATGCAGCAATTTTTCTATGCCTGAATAGTTAATCCAACTGGTATTTTACAAATTCTCTCCTTTTTGCTGCAAATGACAAGAGCTCACTCTTTTTTTTTTTTTCATCATGGAAAGACACTCCCTTGTATTCATACCACTTTAAAAATGCATTCTACAATGTGGAAAATGCAATAAATACTCCATGTCACAGTATAGTGACTGTAACACAATAACCATGTTTTCTGAAGCATTGGCATCTCCAAACACAAAGACAGCATATTAAATGATATGCAACTTACTGTTCTTCTATCAGTGAGTTCTGTTTGCATATAGCACAACAGCACTCTATCTCATAACGATGTGCAACTAAAATTTAAGAGCCACCTCGATAGAAAAACCAAGATAAAGTAGACAGGTGTGGTGTTGCACATCTTCTAGTCTAGCATCAGAGAGAATGGGACAAGAAGATTGTGAATTTGAAACCAGTTGAATATAACCAGCAATGTCCTATCTGAAACAACGGCAACAACAAAGATATAAACCTAAGCACTATTACCTTCCAAGTTTATCCCTTTAGATAAGCAATTCAGCTCCGCCATCATCTTATGTAGAAAACAAGGATAATAATGTCCAGATGACAGTTATGACTTAAAGATCATGGTCAAGCCTGGATCTCCTTCATGTAGATGTAGAAGGTTATTTAGTTCTCCTCTGGTGATCAGATGGCCAAACATCCTAACTGTCGTGGTAGAACTCTCATCCAATGATTGATGGAATCGGATGCAGAGATCCACTGCCAGGCCCCAGGTGGAGCTCTGGGAGTCCAACCATCAAGAAGGGGTTGTATGAGTGAGAACTGTTGAGACTATGATTGGAAAAAGCACAGGGACAAATAGCCAAACTAATGGAAACACATGAACTATGAACCAATAGCTGAGGAACCCCCAACTGGATCAGGCCCTCTGGATAAGTGAGATAGTTGATTAGCTTGAAATGTTTGGGAGGCTCCCAGGCAGTGGGACCTGGACATGTCCTTTGTGCATGAGCTGGCTGTTTGGAACCTGGGGCCTATGTAGGGATACTTTGCTCAGCCTGGGTAAAGGGAAGAGGGGACTGGACCTGCCTCATCTGAATCTATCAGGCTGTGCTGAATCCCCAGGGGAGTCCTTGCCCTGGAGGAGATGGGAATGGGGGTGCATGGGCTGGGGGGAGGGTGGGAGGAGGGAGAACAGAGGACTCTGTGGTTGATATGTAAAATTAAATTAAATTATAAAATAAAAAAGCATGCAGAGTAGAAAGAGGGGTGTAGTAGAAAAAAAAGAAAGTTATTTAGTTTATGTGCACTCAAGTACAGCAAAACAAGGCTTAGTTAGAAAGAATTCAGCTGAAGGAAACAAGAAAGCTCGAAAAGAGAGTACTCTATTTGCTCTTGAAGAAAATATTCATTTGATTTCCTTAAAAACAAAGATATATATATATATATATATATATATATATATATATATATATGTATATATATAGTTTTTGTTTTTTGAGACAGGGTTTCTCTGTGTAGCTTTGCTCCTTTCCTGTATCTCGCTCTGTAGACCAGGCTGGCCTTGAATCCACAGAGATCCTCCTGCCTCTGCCTCCCGAGAATATTTTTTAAGTTTAGTTTTAATGTATAGCAGACCCAACAGAGGGTAACTTCTTAGCTCGTATACAGAAACTACTCCAGTAGAGAAGAAACAGGCATTTGAGTTTCTTTTTTCATTGTCATTGTTTGATAATTTCATACATATGTCCATTGAATTGACATCATATACACCCCCTTTTCAGCACTCCAACTCCCCAATGGTCTAACCTACATGCCTTCCTATTGTTTCCTTTCCTCCTCTGCCCCTTCTTCTACTTCTTCTAATCCACACATTCTAATTAGTGCTCAAAGACAAAGGTGATTTTTTCATCAGGTAAAAGAAGAATAAAAGTCCCTCAGACATGGAGGACACTGTCATACAGATGAGTGTTTGAATTTGTCCTGAATGGACCATGAACTGTGGTTGATAAGACAAATGAAAGAGAGAAGAGTGGAAGATCATCCTGATTGTGGAAGACACTTGGGATGGGTCACCTCAGTCATATTGGGCAGTCATTTTGTTATGTAAAGAATTCAAGCATTGGAGTGTTGTCTAACTAAGATCTGGATTTGTCAAGTTAAACAATAATGTAGGATAAAAAAGTTCATGAATTAGAATATGGAGATCATTCTAGTAAAAGGCTCCTTCCAACTACTGAGCATACTGAGGAATGATGGAGAGTTATAAACAGTTATCTTGTCCATTTTTTTCATGGTAGCACTGATAGATATTTGATACACAGGTATTTGAGTTTGTCATGTATCAAAGAATGGCACACAGTATTCAAATGAAGTCATTCTTTTAGGAGGTCCTACTCTGATGAGGGCACTGGGGCAAGAATAAGACAGTGAATAAGTCATTCATGACTCCCAACATTCAATAAATGCAAATTCAAATGAACATGAATAATAAACAAGCAAAGAGATGACTAAGTAGGGTAATCATTGATGTAGAAAGTGCTATGAAAAAAGCAGGTGAGACTTGGATAGAGAAAACTAGGGATAGTGACAGAAAAATGTTCTTCAACATTTCTCATGAACCTGGCATTCATTAAGCTCACAGCTTCATCAAGAGCAAAACAAAAAGAAAATAAGAAACAGAGATAGAAGATAGACAGAAAATCAGCTCACCAAACAGAACAGGGAGAAACATCCAGATGCTATTGCTATTCCTGAAAAAAAAAGATATAAAATATTGTGCTCTTTGACTTGCTTTTTCACAAGGCCAGAATAGGATGTCTTAAAATTTTAATTTTATTCTAAAAGAAACAGAGAAGTATTGAAGGGGTTAAAGACAACAGAAACAAACAAACAAAAAATACACATTTTAAGAAAATTGATTTAACTTTCTTTTTCTTTTGAAAGTAAATAAAACATTAAGGAATATTATAATGAAGAGCTGAACAAATGTTTCAGAGGGTAAAGGCATTTGATGCTTTTGCAGAGGACAGGGCTTCAGTTTCCAGCATTAACATCAGCAGCTTAAAATGGCCTGTAATTCCAGTCCCAGGGGATCCAACATCCTCAACTGGTTTCCAAGGGCATCTGCACACACATATACTCAGGCCCACAGCTATATACAAAATGTAAAAATAAATAAATCATAAAAATACATAATGTTTTTTAAATATCCTTGTACCCTTGACATAGGCTTGGGAATCATTATATATTCTCTCTCTCTCTCTCTCTCTCTCTCTCTCTCTCTCTCTCTCTCTCTCTCTCTCTCTCTCTCCTGAGACAAGGTTTCTTTGTGTAGTTTTGGTGCCTGTCCTGGACCTTGCTCTGTAGACCAGGCTGGCCTCAAAATTACAGTGATCCACCTGGCTCTGCCTCCCAAGTGCTAGGATTAAAGAAAGGTGTGTGCTGCCACTGCCTGGCATATATTCTCTTCTTATAGACAAAACTATTAGTAACAGAATTGTTGCTATTTCTGAACCATCTGAGTATGAATAATGCACATCAAGGTCATCTTGTAGGTAGAGGACAGCTGAAGTTCAGTTTCAAAGCCCATCTCTTTGGCATGGTCTAATGTTTCATTACGATGATGAGATTCATGTAATGCCTTTTTGACAAGAATACCATGGAAGTGATGTTCATTTGTAGGAAAAATACAGAAATTATGACCTCTATGCATTACCTCAGGAGGCCTCGATAGCTTTCTCCAATTAATTCTGAATATTTCTCAAGTTTGTCTAATTGAGGAGAATGTGTTAGTTCTGATCATGACACTATGGTCCTCACCCACTGTTCTTGCTTGGCATCTTTTGGTCACACTCAGTAAATGGTGCTTAGCTCATCTTTACAAATGTCTGGCTGAACTTTATCCTTTAAAACATTTAGGTCAAACTGATTATTATTTTGTCATAGAGAGGTGTCTTAAGGGAGGGGTAACACTTGAAATAGGTAAAATTAACGTAGAAAAGAGAAAGAGTGGGGACAGAAAGGTTGCAGCAGGGGTGGAAGGTTAGGGGAAATAAACAGGTTGGAGGGAAATTAGGATTTATCGAATTTCTTCTTGAACAGCCTTTCCATATAATGGTTTTATATTTTAATTTTTACTTTATGTGTATAGGTGTTTTGCCTGCTTGTATGTCTGTGCACCCATTGTATGCCTTGTGCCCCCAGAGATCAGAAAAGAGTGTCAGATTTCTAGGAAATGGAATTCCATATGGCTGTGAACCACCAAATGGGTGCTGGGAATTGAACCTGTTTCATCTGGAAGAGCAGCCGATGTTCTTAAACCCTGAGCCATCTCTCCAGGCCCTAATTTAATTTATACAATTATCTATCTACTTATGTTCTGGAGAAAATTCCACCACTCTGTTTTCCTTTTAATATTTTTCAATTTAAGTGATATTATCATTGAATTGTTTTTGTGGATTTAATTTCTTCTACTATAGTGTAAGGTTTATAGAGAGAGTCAACTACCTTTTTTGTTATCTGATGTGTTCTCTAAATTTAAGACAGTGCCTGAATGGAGAACATTTCCATAAATAGTGAATGAAGGAATAATGTATGTAAGAGTGATGTTTATGATGAATAAGGAAGAGAGCATCATGTTAGCAGACATATTTAAGGGAAGCGATTCAGCTTTGAAATAGTGAGAGCTTGGTCTGAGGAAGATAGTGGTAATCAGAGGTTTTAAAGATGGGAAGTAAATCAATCACAATGGAAGGATAAATATTCAGCTAAATAGAGTAGCTGTGATAAGCCCATAAGCCTAGACATAGCACAGTGTATTTGGAGGGCTTTAGACAGATCTACAGATGCTAAAAACTCTCCAGATAATTTGAAGATATCCCAGAGACCACTGCAGCTCACATTGTAATTGATAGTTTCCAAATCCTTAAAAGTTTAGTTTAAGTATCTTCCTCAAATCTAGTCCTCATTATATAGCCCAGATTCAGCTTTCCTTGAATATTCCTGACAACACGGTGGTTTTCCACATTCACTTATGAGCTTCACTCATAAATGTATTCATTTCTTCATCCAGACTGTCACTGTGAGGGAGACACTAAAACACTGGTCCTCAGCAGGGTCTGCACTTAGATGCTAGCTGTTAAAGCTTAAATGTGAAATGTTCCCCACAACTTGAGAAGTCTGAACATTTGCTCCTCAGCCGGCAGCAGTGTTTTGGGAGTTTGCTGAACTTTTGGGGCTGGAGCCTTGGTTGGTGAAGGTGAGCCATGGAGGGCACATCTTTGAAGACTGTAACCTGGTCTAGTTCTGGCTGATCTCATTGTTTTCTGGTTTGTACCATGTACAAAGGAACATTGCATCTCAAGCCACTGACAGAGCCACCAGGGCCTGCTATGACTGTCATGATGGACTAGTTCTACTTAACAAAACTTTCTGTCCAAAGCTGCTTCTGTGGGGTATTGTCACAGCCAGGAGACAATGTATTTACTATTTGTAATGACAACAGGATCTTGGAATACATGATTCATTTTATACTTACTGACAATAATGTTTTTGGTGTAACAATATTATGAACACTAACATTTATTAAGGAGTACATCAAACAAAAATATCTTGAGTTAGGGATTTAATTCTCATATTTTTCCTGAATTTTTTGAATAATTATATTGAGACAATCTTAGGTATATCTGATTTCTCATTGAGAGATTTCTTGATTAGATGTAATATAAGATTTGCTTAAACCTTGGAAAGTCATAAAACAGTCATTATTAATAGTTAATACATTTTCCATGGTCAATATATTTATAAAAATATTTAGTGTGGTTGAATTCTATATTACTTTTAGAAGATACCCTTATTTATTTATTTTTTTATGAATGCTCGGCCTTATCTTATGCTTGTCTCTCTACATATATATATTTACATATATAAATTTTTTTTTTCATTTTACATACCAACCCCAGTTCCCCTCTCTCCCCTTCTCCCACCTCCTCACCTCTCTCCCACTCTACTCCCATCCACTCCTCAGAGTGGGTAAGGCCTCCGATGGTAGTCAACAAAGTCTGGCATACCAAGTTGAGGGAGAGCCTAGCCTCTCCCCATTATATCAAGGCTGAGCAAGGTATCCCATCACAGTGAATGGATACCCCTTATTTGTATCAGTGAATTGTATATTTTATCTATGGTCATCACCATAGTCCCAACATTTGGCTCTATGTGTGAGCGTGGATCATCCTACAAATTTAGGATAATCTTTTTCCACTTTTAAAGAGGAGGTCAATGTCAGAACACTGGCCTCACATAAATAGCTAGTGTGGCAATCCATGATTTAATATATGGAATGTTTTCTAAGTACATGTACAGAACATACTATGTTGTTATAAATTTGGGTAAAATTTCCAGATAAAACCTGCTCTAAATTAATGACCCAGATTAAGCATTGCCACCTCCATACACCATTTTGTATGAGAAGTATAGCCTGAACTATTTATTCAAGTTGGGAAAATGGGACTTGTGTACCTAAAATTAATCTATTATATAGGAAGTTATATTAATGTCATAAAAGAGATATGGTCCAAGTAAGACAACATTGGCTGGTTTTCAATGTTATTTCTATAGTAATAGATTACATATTCTATTATGAATGATGGTGGGTAAATGCAATAGTTAAATACATGCAACCTGAATTTTTAAAATATGTGCAGGTAAGAAGTTATACCTGTTTGTTGGATCAGTCTGGCATTGACTAGATCGCCAAGATTTTTTTGTACATTTTTCTCAAATTATGCTTGGTTATCTTTTCCATGGGGATTGCCTGTGGACTAGTGGCTTCTCAATGCTAATTCTGTTGTAAAACATTGGATCCTAATTTCTAGATCAGATTTCAGGATTTGTGGTAATAGGAATCTGTCTATTTGGATTTCTCAAAGTGAACCAATGTCTTATGATGTGCTATGGATTGAGAGAATGGATCCTCTTATCTAGTGAAATGAATAATAGAAGTTGGTTACATTTGTATATGTTTTGTCTCATGGATAGTTCAACACATTGGCAGAGAAGACATCTTGGAGATAAGTTCATCTTGGCTGGGCAGTGGTGAGCTAAAGATGACATTGGCCATACTTTTTCATTTTGGTTTATTCATTGCAGTTATTCTTGGAATATCTTGGCTCCCAAGATACTAATTTTCAGGCACATAATAACAAAATTTCACCTATCTCCACATTGCCAGATGGGAAGTGAGTTGTCTCAAAGAACACACATTTATTTTCAAAATGAATTTCGTAGAAAAGCCTTTATTTTGAAAATACATACAGTTCATTCTAACTTGCCCCTGATAATATGGAAAGTACCATTTCACATAACTTTATTAGAAAAATACATTCAGGCAAACGATGGAGTAGAGGGTTTGAAAAATATACATTTGCTATGAAGCAACTTGGTATTATTTTAAGGCAATTTAATTTCCTTCTAGATTGAGAAAAGAACACAAACAACTGCTAGGCTTATTAGGTTTATTTTACAAGTTTTCATTTCAAACTGTAGAATAGTTCATATTAATTTTGTAAAAGTTTGAAAGTATAAAGAAGAAACAGGTCATAGCATGTAAGTCTTCCTCCTTATTCTATCTGAAAACTGATAGTATTGGGGGTTTAAGCATTTTTGCTATGATAATATAAGTAAAACATATGATGCTCATAGTTAACACAGCTCCATAATCCATTTTCTTTATGTGTCATCATAAAACATCCTAACACAAGACCTCTTATGTATCGAGAATTATTGTGTATTTCTTGTATCTGCTTATGTATGTATGTGTTTGTCAGTGCCATTATTCCCATTTTCAGAAGACTAAACTGAGGCACAGATACATATCTGCAGTCAAAACTCATTTTTGTCACTGGCAGATTGTAATTAAATCTAGGTATATGAAGGATCTTTTAAGACCCGTTGTGAGGCAGGGAAAGGACATGATAAAAATAGTTAATAATTATGAGTCCAACAGATAAGTTACTATTTTTATTGACATTATTACTGTGATGGTGAAACAACTACTTAGAATTCTCTCTCCAGTGTTTCACACAATTCTTAGCAGATTGTAGTGGCTAGAAAATGTCTATCACAGGAATGGCTCATAATATCATCTTTTGAACCTCTTGAAATATGAATATATGATCTGTGGTTGATTACTAAGATAGCATGGTTGGATCTAAGTTCATTTTTTTGTAAGTGACATTTGTTTTCATTGTGAACTGAGTTTGACAGAATCCTGTAGAAAAACAATAGGGAGGATATCACTGAAGTCATATATGCCATAATGTGATTGGTATAAGAAGGTAGTGAAGCCACGAGGATACTCTTTGGACATCTTATTGCTACATTCTATTTATATTATTTTAAAATTCCATCTCTTCAGTACCATTCTTTCTATATAAACATTGATTTTAAGGAACTGAGTAGGGACTATTGAAAGTGTGTCACTATTTGTTTGATTTTTTTTTTTGTATCAGGTAATGGTTTCTTAATTTTTTAGACAATTTCCGTTTAAGCAAATGATGTGTCACATTGAGAGATGGCAAATAGGATTGTGACTGAGGACTCATAAAGATACAAATACCCAGAGCATGACCACTATTCTCATTAGTGAGTTCATTTATTAAGAGTCTTGAAACTGTGGTTGATTTTTTTCTCCCAGTGTAATCATGCATATTAGAAATAATGCATATGAAAGTAGGCAGAATAAAGCCATCAAAGGATATCATTCAGAGGAACTAAATTTGATCATTGCTCAGAAAATAGGCTTCTAAGCTTATCGCCTGTATAAATACCAATTTTAGCCAATAGGCTGCTTCATAATGGAGTATTTGTGGCTGAATAGGGTCTTAAAATGGAATGGCTAAATCCTGGAAAAGAAGAACATAAATGATGATGAATCTTAGAAATAAATCTAACAGAAATATCACATTATACTGAGAAGTGCACATCCCCTTCAAAGTTGCCATTATCCATCCCATTACTTATCAGATCAATCATTTGCACATGTGAAGATATACAAAAATTCTTCTCAATCTGATGACTTTTGCCATTGTTTTAGGACAGATATTTCAACTGAATGTCCTAGAATAAATTGATCTTGTCCCCAGTTGTAAATGGTATAAAACCCCATACAATATTCCTCTATAACAAAGTATTTATTTCAAATTTTATTATATCTTTAGCATACTTAGTCTAGCAAACTCTACCACAACTAGGAACTAAGGCTTTAATCTAATCCTCTACATGACCATTTTGTGTATAAATGTTCAATTTAATATGAAGAAGATTACAAATTTATTTGAATATCAAAAATCATTTTGAAAGCGTGAACCATGTTAATTACTCACTTTGCAAATGGGTTAATATAGTTTGATGACTTTGTTTGGAAAGCATACATGGGATTTAAAAATAAAATAAAACAGGCAAGCTATTTTCCATAGAGAAAAAGAAATCATTTTAATTAAAGGAAAATGGGATAAAATGTGAACCATGAGAAATTATGTTTTTGATATCTTAAAATATTTCTAATTAAGAAAAAGTGAAGATAATAGATATTTATCAATGATATTTTCAGTGTTATGAATGATATTATATATGTATATACACTATTTCATTTGAATTTATTTATACACATAGAAAATGTGTTATATTTAGAATGTTTTAGAATTGTTTTGTCCTGAAAACATAGAACCACAGTGAAACACTGAGAACTTAATATATCATTTTAACTAATTCAGTGAATTTGTTAAATGCAGAGAGAGAGAGAGAGAGAGAGAGAGAGAGAGAGAGAGAGAGAGAGACTGACTGACTTTAGGAGATTTATCTAAACAACAATACACTGTATGATACCAACTTGAACTTACAGTTTTAGAACAGGATTCATCCATGTTGATACATAGAGTTTCTCTGTTTAACTGTGGTGTAGCATGGTTTTGCATATTCTCAGTAAACAGATTAAGGAACTGATAAAGTATTGTATAGGCAGAATTCAAAGATGAATTGTCAGGTCCTATGTGAGTCTTCAGAATGTGAAACTTGAGACTGAGCCATTTCTTGAACACCTTTCTCTGTTTTAAGTAGATTTTCTCTGGAGGTGTCACAGTGAAGGAAATATGGGAAAACAGTTGAGCCTCAGAAGGACAAGAAGCATGGGTTGGCTAAAAGGCAAGAAATAGAGGCAAGTCTAGGAAGTAACAGCCGGCACTGGTTGGCAGCCGCCATGGAAACAGAAATTTCAATCCTGTGACCACAAAGAACAAAGTCTTCCACGATAAAAAATGAGCTTGGGAGTACATCTTGAATACCAGGGACCTCAAATAAGAATGGAGGGCACACCTTGAGCAGCCTGGGAAGTCATATTGCACCAGACTGAAAAAACTGACGAACTAACACATTTCTGCAGTTTTATGCCACTCTGTTGGCCAGAACTGGTTGAATAGCAATAGAGAATGAATATAAGCAGCAATGTCAAAATGCTAGCTTTTGATATACTAGGAAATAAATATATTGATTTCTATACTTGCCTGTTTTCTAGTAGTTTATGATTTTTACAGGGGGTGTGGAGGTAGCATTGGGTTTCTATTAACTTCATTAGCAGAACACTCCAGTGCACCGGGGCATTTTGGGTGAAGAGATTGTGTATCTATGGAAGGTTTTCCTATCTTCCTTATCCTGCTCTGCCTCCATGTTTCAAGAAGATCTCCCAAGGGTGCATTTACTTGAAAATCCTTCAAATTAAAGTTTAGATTTCTGTGTGTTTTTCTTTGTGGCATTTAAAGAATATAGCATACATCTTTTGTATGGGGAAAAAAACAAGTTTTGTTTTTTTTTTTGGAAAGGATACAATAAAGAACTGGGTAATTCTGCTCAGATATTAACATGTGGCAAATGTGTCACCAGGGAAAGAATTGGGAAGTGGGAATGCAGTGGTGGAGATCCAGAAGCGGGGCTCTGGCAGCAGCTGTATAATGATAATGAGAAAGACTGACTGAGGAAGGGTTGGGGCAATTGGGAAATAATTAGCCATTCAGAAATAATTTCAGAGGTCCACAAATGAAGAACCCTGAATAGATAAACATACAATGGCTTAAAAAAACTATAAAAGTTAATGATGTGAAAATGATCATAAACAAATTGTGGAACTAATTTCAAAAGAAAAGCCAGGTCAACAAGCGGCTATAATTCTTGGATTTATCCTAAATTTAATTTTAAAATAGAGTAATATGCTTTTTCTTCTATCTGCGTGCACTATAAACTCAATTAAAGTTAATGGGAGTTATGAGCAGGGCAGTATTTCTAAATCACAGCCTCTTTGAGGCTAATTATTTTGAACTAATTTGTTCAAAATGCAACTTTTCCCAGATTTGGTAATAAGCAAGATACCACTGTTCACATTACAGTAGATTTCACGAAAACATTCATGAAGATATTTCTTAAATTGGTCTAAAGTAAGAAAAGATGTGAATTAACTCATATCCTTAATAAATATTTTCATTATGACAAAATCAGTGACAACTTTTTAAAGCTATAAAATGACTATTCTGAGGTATCTTTAGTAATGGCCATTTTTCTATTGAAAAGGTTGGGCAAACTATCTTGTTTCCAACTACTTCTCTTGTTTAAAGATTTAAGCTTCTCCCCCATACCCCCCTACCTCATGTGTGTGTGTGTGTGTGTGTGTGAGAGAGAGAGAGAGAGAGAGAGAGAGAGAGAGAGAGAGAGAGAGAGACAGAGAGACAGAGAGACAGAGAGAGAGAGACAGAGAGACAGAGAGACAGAGAGACAGACAGAGACAGAGAGACAGAGACAGATGCATTAATATATATGTTTTCCCATGTGTGGGGGAGCAGGTTTATGTGCAGATATGCATGTGTTTGGTGGCCTGAGGTTGACTTCTGGTGCCTCTTTCAATCTCTCCCCATTTTGTATGTTGAGACATGGTTTCACACTGAACCAAGAGCTCAATGACTCAACCAGTCTAGCTAGTCAGCTTGCACTGGTGATGTATCTCTACCTGCCTCCCATATGCTGGGATGTCAGGCAGGTGGTCCTGCCCACTTGGCATTTATGGAGATTGTGAGGCTCTGAACTCTGGTCCTCATGCTTGTCCAGTAAGAATTTCCACCAACTAAGATTTCACCAGTCTCAAGAATTTGATTTTTTTGATCCTATTTTATAGCACTTGGGTTCTTGAGATCTCTGAAAAACATAGTTCAGGGCTACAAACAAATATATCCTAATATTGCATATGAAAAGTTATTTATGCACAAGTTCTGGTGTTCTTAGCACCATAGGCAGTGTCACCCTACAGAAGATCTTCTGAAAGCACTTGCTGCATAAATAGACACTTCTGAAATGCTTTGCACATGATGCATTGCAGTAACACAATGGCAGGTATTTCATATAATACTATACCAATGCATATTACAGAATTTTATCATGTGTTAAGAAGAGGTAAATACAGACTGTGCCTGCTGCTGGTGCTTTATTGCACCCAAGTGTGAAGATATGGGAGCTAGGAAGGTCTTGATAGACAGAGTCACTCTGAGTTTCAGTTTCTTTAAGACTGGATAATGGAGCAAGTCACTTTCGAACACCAGTCTTAGAAATGTTTTAGAATAAGATATAACATGTAGATGTACACCATTTTTTATATATTTAAAGGGGAAGCTCTAATTAATTTACCATCACAAAACAGAGAACACAATTGTTAGTATGTTTTGAGATAAGGAACTTCATAAAGGCTTGCACTCTTTATGACTTTTGCATGTAAGTACATGTGTATACGTTTGAGTGGTGTGTGTGGAGTATGCACATGCCTGTGTGTATGAGGGTGGCATGAGTGGGTCGGTATATTATATTTTCTCATGCAAGCAAGAGTGGAGGCCAAAGTTTAATGCCAGGATATCTTTATATACTACTTCTTCACCTTAGTTTTTGAGACAAGGTGTTTTACAGAACCTGGGACTTGATGCTTCGGTGTATGAAGTATTTATTTAATTACTCTTTACCAATAAAAATTGGGAGTCAGATATCAGGGTAAGAACCTAAAAGATCAGAGACGCAGGGGAGCAGCCACCAGTGACTTCCTACCTCTTCTGTTCCTTTCTCCAAAAGGAATTTGGTCAGCTAGTGACTAGCTCTACCTTCTGACTAAAATCAAACTTTGTTTTCAGAATGAAATAAAAATATCACACAACAGCTATACTTGTGGGCAAGCTCACTCCAGATACCCACCTGTCTCTGCCTTCCCTTCGGGAGGTTACAAATGTGCAATGTTACACTTGACTTTTTTACATGGGTGTTGGGAATCCAAGCTTCTTCACTTAACCTCTTGCAACATTTTATTTGATCTCTCTGGCTCCATCTTCAGGTATGTTTAAGGCATCATCTAAAGCACCAAGCCACAGCAAAACACATCTGGTCCTTACACAACCCAGTCAGCATGTATTCAACCATGCATGAACTTACCCTTGATGCGTTAATGAGGTGATCCTCACTCCATGCACCAAGTGTTGCAGCTGGAGATGCTGTGTAGCAGAGGTCCAAGTTGGTGGTAGTGCTCAGTGTTTTCTGTGTTCTTCAAAGGAAACAGTGTGTGTAGGCCTACCAATCACTTAAGAACAGCAAAGAACAGCAAATGACAGGATATTTAATTTGTGAACAACTGGGTCAATTGACAGTTACAAAGTGGAGGAAAAACTTAGGAAAAAAATGAAAATACTTCTCCTAAAATATGATAGTTAAATGAATTGCCTGCAAAGATTTTGGAATCTCTCTCTCTCTCTCATATATATATATATATATATATATATATATATATATATATATATATATATATATATATATATATATATATATATTATATAATAAATAATCATCTGTATTTGTGTATAAACTTCAGGTTTTTTAAAACAGAAGAATGAGTGTCCTAGGAAAAGACACTTACTTAAAAATTTTAAAGGAAGCCTAATTCTGTGGGTCATTTTTAATTTGATTAATCCACTGGCTGTCATTCTCAATGCATGGTCCTGAATGTGCCCAAGGAACCAGAAGAGAAGGCTAATATACAGGGATGTCTATACTATCATTTCCCAGGGGGTCCCAAGTTCCTAGAAAGTTTCTTAGGCAGTCTCTGTTCTTTCTTACTTATTCCCCATTTTTCTTGATTTGATTAGGTTTGTAAATGCAGAGATTGTCTACACTTTCATTTCTGGTAGATCTATTCATTTAGCTAGCTCTCCTGCTTGTTTAGGGCTATGGTAGTTTCCTGGGACCATCTACTTTAAGGTTACAATGTGGGCTACGAGGAGCTGCCTTGGGGCTTCATTCTGTAACAACTACCCCATCCCCACCTTGGAGGCTTAGTCTTTCTCAGATAATACCATTCTACTTTTCTGTATGATCTCCAGAAGCACCAGATGGAAGCCTCATATTCAGTAGAGTAAAAATATCACCAATAGCTCAGTGTGAAATACCCTTCTATGACTACTGGATTCTCTAAGTAAGGATATTCAGAGTTACAGGTAGTTAAAAACACTCAGAGCAGGTCATAACTGGATCGCACAGGCACTGTCCCACTCTTTTCATTCGGTGTTTGGCTTTTTCTCTGGATACAAAGGCAAGGATTTTATATCCGGTCCTGAGATAAAATCAGTATTCACACATGGGGCAGAATTGGATGTGATCTCATGATTTTGTTCAAGTTGTTGCCATAAAATACTGTTAGCAAAGTTGAAAAACTGTTTACAGTGAACATTTGTTAATTTATCTCCTAGATTCTATGTTTTCCATAGCGCTTCCACATGTATGTGTTCCTCTATCTAGCAATATGCCAACCTCATCTACCCTGTTTTTGATACAGTTTGTAAATGAGAAATAGCAGTATATTTTCCTTACCTCTGTCAATGTACATACAGAGCATGGCCAATGTTTGTTTACAGCCCCCCCCCCCCTTTTTTGCCTTTTTTTTGTTCAGGTGCAGTGAGATGTTAAATTTGTATTGGCTGATTCGATAAATGCATTTATCTCTGTATCTTATTCTGCATCATTACTTCAGAGAGTTCCCTCATGCTTCATTCCCACCAACCTCCACACCTCCTCTCCTCTGCACAAAAGATCAACTGGTCTGATAAGTTTTCACCTCCATCTTGTTCTAGACTACCGTGTGAATGGTATCATACTGCATTGTTACGGTTCTTTTGCTTGACATAATGTTTTCAAATTTCATCTCTATTATTGAATGCTTCAGTCTGCTTCCTTCTCCTATGGACTAATATTCCGTTGCACTAATGAGCTATATTTTATTCATTCTTTTATTGATAATTCCTGTGTTATTTTCTGTTTAAGGGATGGCTGGTTCACACTAAACCTGCAAGGTCCTGGAGATGATGGATAAGAGCTCTAATTACTTCTTATTCTCACCAGCATTTGGTGCCATCAGTATTTTTTCTTAGTTTTTTGTTTTTTGTTTTGTTTTGTTTTGTTTTTTGATTTTGAGACAGGGTTTATCTGTGTAGTTTTGGTGCCTGTCCTGGATCTTGTTCTGTAGAACAAGCTGACCTTGAACTCACAGAGATGTTCCTGGCTCTACCTCCTGAGTGCTGGGATTAAAGGTGTATGCCTCTGCTGCCTGGCTAGCATCAGTATTTTAAAAAATAATTAGGCATTTAGATCTTATATTTTTATATTTTCATGACTAATAATGCTGAATACCATTTTATTTTTCTAATCTATCCATCTTCTTTGATAATGATCTTATTGAAACTTTTTATCCAGTTTTTAAAGTTAATATTTTCCCATTACTGGACCCTAAAATTATTTCTCAATTAGAATATTCATTTTATATGGTGATGAGTTTCATAAAGAACCTATGACACCAGTAGATCATCTACTTTGACTATATTCAGCCACTACTCTTTCTTTTCTCTCTAATTCCATTCACCACCCCATCACTGTTTTTCACTTTTCTGTCCTCTCTCTATATAAAATTATGTATTAATATAAAAGCTTGGACCCACAAGTTAGAGAAAAATACAGTATTTGTCTTCCTGAGTCTGACTTAATTTGTGAAAAGTAAAATGAGTCCCAGTTTTATCCATTTTCCTGTGAACAGCATAATTTTTACTTTGTTCTATAACAGTACAAACTCCATTGTGCATGTATGCTGTTTTCTTTACCATATGTCTGTTAATAGATTCCTAGGCTGATTCCATATTGTGGCTGCTGTGAAGAGGCAAAGTTAATATAGACGTATGAAATATCTCTGATACACAGACTAAGAATCCTTCAAGTATATTCTCAGCAGTAGTATAGCTGGGTTATATGATCATTCTACCTTTAGATTTTGAGGAACATGTCTCTGAACTAATTTACATTTCTACAGCAGTGTACAAGGGGTTTCTTTTCTTCTCCACATCTTACCCAGCATTTACTCTTTTTTGTTTTCTTAGTGATGGCCGTTATGTTTCGGGTGATAAAATCTCAATGTTGTTTTAATTTGCACCTTCTGATCGCTAAAGACATTGAGTATTTTTCATGTTTATTAGCTGTTTGTAATTCTTTTCAGAACTATGTGTTCATTCATTAGCCTATTTGTTCATTGGATTGTTTGATATTTTGTTATTTAATCTTCATCCCCCAAACTGTCCCTTTCCAGGAATGTGTGATTGAAGCTAATCATTTCAGGAGATCACGGCATTCTCTAAATCTAGTCATTTGTAAATTTGGGGGCTTTTGCCAGAAAAAGAAAGCAATCTTGATTTGGGGGATGTTGGGAAGCAGGGAGGCTTGGGTGAGAGGGCTGAGGGGTGGTAGGAGGGGGAGGGTTCATTTGTGGATAGTATGTGAAGTGAGTAAAAAATTTCTTAATAAAGAAAAATGAAAAAAAAAAAAAGAAAAAGAAAGCAAAACAAAAGCCATGTCATTAACCTACTATCTTACTTATTTTGCTGGATACTGAATTCCTTTGTGCATAAGAGCACACATACAGCTTTGTGGATTCCTGCTTAAGTGTGGTACGTGACGCTTTGGGGAAATCTTTGTCATAAGCTGCTAGAGTTTGTTTTAATGGAATCACTTATTTCAATATTAAAAGAAACTTGTTCTTTGATTACCAGACTCTATATTCATCTATATTCATTACTTGGATTGCTCTAATGGCTTCATGAATGTACACATATATTAAATTAGATTCACTGGCTTTATACACTGTTTCAGTTTTAATAAACTATATATAATAACTATGTTGGAGAGTAAAATGAGATAAATGGATGATGAAGATTATATTCAGAATACATTTATTTTTAGGATTTACAGTTCTAAAATATAATTTACAAATCAAATTCATTATCTCATTAAGTACTTACTGATAATTCTTCAAGTGAAATTGTTATCATCACTTCCCAGGGACACAAATTAGGTCTTAGTGAGGACAAGTCCCTTTCTGAAGATCAGATTCAGCATCACTGATTCTCTTCTCTTGGTACCAGAATGGGCTCACATCTTGCTAGTTCTAGACTAGGTCTAGAAAGTGTCAGCATCTTGTTGAATTCCTGAAGAATGGTCATTTTGTAACTAAAACATGTCCTTCTGCTTCATGGGAGGAACAAAACATAAAAAGCTTAGGAAGGAAAATAAAAAGAACTTAGAAGCTTCACGAGGCTATATAGCCTTGTCCAAGGTTATATAAGCAGTGATGCTCTCTGAGAAGGAGAAACTCCACCTGTCCCAAGCTACCCACAAATCCTGCAGGGGACTCCAGGCCTGTAGTTTTCTTGAGTGTGCTGAGGTGTGCTTTTTAGTCATGCATCTACTTTTGGGGTCTATGCCTCTGTAAGTAACCCCTCACCCATATTCTTGTAAGCAGCACCACTAAACTCATGGGTTCAGCAAGACTTGAGTGGGATCATTCCTTTGATCTGTCAGCAATGCCCCGTGAATGAACATTTGCTCATGTCTCCCTAGGAAATATCATACAACAATGGAGATTCCAAAGCTGAGTCTTGCTAATGAGCTATATTGGCTCTTTATTTCCAGGTCTTGCTAAATGTACTTACTTTGTGCCCTATTCTGTGGATACAAGGTCTGATCTTAGAAATGAATGCAATTTACATTTCAAAAAAAAAAAAAAAAGGTCAAATGCAAACTGGTGGCCATTTTTTTCTTTGGTTTTACTATGCCAAAGACTTCTGCATGTTAAAAGTCGGCAATCTGGTTAGTTCCTTGAAGTTTAATTTTAAGAAAAAGCTTTGTAGATGATATGCATAAGGCATTTACTGAAATTATTCTCATGGCATGAACTAGCTTATTGCTGCTCATCCTTTAGAATAATGAGTTCTTTGTGTTTGTTGGATTTATTTTAACACATGAAACCATTTTCAAAAGTGAGTGTCAATATGAAAAATTACTCTCTCCATGTGTTCAGTAAGGGAAGGGAAGCTCACAAGTGTGCCCTCAGCGAGTATCCAAGGGTTTCTTTCATTAAGCTTTCCCTGTGCATCTGAGCAGGGGAAAGGATTAGATGACTTAATTCCTACTTCTCATTCTGTTTCCATCTGAGCTTTAAATATTTACTACCACTTAGGAATCTTGCATTTTTTGTAATCTTTGATGAATCAGCTATGCATTTGGAATTATCACAAATATGCAGTATAGAAACAATCTGATCTTTTGTGTTTCCCCTCCCTCTTAGCTGAGTCTTGCTGAAAGTAGGTTAGTTAAACTAGATCAAACATAAGTCTAAATAATTGAAACCAGGCTTCCTCTGGGAAGAAGAAGCTGAAGCCCCATTGTACAGCCTGGAATATGTCTGGCTGGAAATTCTTCAGTTTAATTTTTAATTTTTCTTTATGTATCTTCTATTTATTTACCACTCTACTTTTCCTACAAATGCATACCTCAGTATCAGAAATCACATACAAATTGCTTTTAGAACATCTTCTTGCCTGGGGGAGGAAGAACAACCTTTGTATCCCTTTTCCTTCCCACCTTCTTTAAATATTCAGAGCACCTAACTGCTGTTTTCTATCAGGATTCTAAACTGGAGTCAACGGATTGAATCAAAAGGATCTCTGAACTTAAGTGAAAAAAAAATACCTTTCTCCTGAGACATCTTTAATTAGAAGCTCTCATTTCTTGCTAGTGTGAGCACAAGCCCCAGACACATGAATACTGAAAGCATTCCTTACAGTGTGATGCTCAGTTATCTCATATGTTTTTAAATCATATTAATATTTTGAATGTATTCTGAAAAATGTTTATCATCATTTTTAAGTTATTCTTTACTAGATAATTTTATTCACTGCCTTCACAGAAACACACACAATGATAGTATATATTTAATTTGTATTCTAATAGACTCAGTTTCCACAGTCATCTCATATATCCGATTTTTTATGTATATAACCTGAGGGATGGCTGCTTTCTGGAAAGTAAGGTGCCCAGGCCAACCAGAGAGCAGCATCTCTCAGTTTTTTGAAGACACATAACTGGTACTTCTACTGATCTGAGAGTGGTTTCTTAACTCCTCACATCCCAGTGCCTTTTATACCTCATCTTGGTTCAGGTTCTTTCTGGAAATATTTCCCTGAGAGGGGATTATTGTCTAAATTGTAGTTCTTTAAAATGTCCTCCTTTGCCGGGCAGTGGTGGTGGCACACACCTTTAATCCCAGCACTCGGGAGGCAGAACCAGGTGGATCTCTGTGAGTTTGAGGCCAGCCTGGGCTACCAAGTGAGTTCCAGGAAAGGTGCAAAGCTACATAGAGAAATCCTGTCTCGAAAAACCAAAAAAATAAAAACAAACAAACAAACAAACAAACAAACAAATAAAATGTCCTCCTTCCTCAACAAGACAGCTTCATTGATGAAGACTTCTGTAGTATTTGAAGATACCAGCAGGAGTGGCAAAATGTGCTCATCCCATGAACTTGAAAAGGACTTCACAATATCCTGCGTATCCTTGGACACAGATGTTTGCTTTAATACATAAATACTATGACTATGACTCAGGAAGGCATAAGCCTTTGGGGGCTATGAAAACCCTTAAAAGCGCACAGCTTTCTTTGCCTATTAGGAGACAAGGAAATCAGAGAGCTTCAAACACATCACTATATACTGTTTCTGGCTTGAAACTGGAGATAGGCAAGACATATCGATAGTCTCTGGCTAGAAGAGTTCCCTGGTTGACAGCCAGCAAGAAAACTGGAGCCTAGATTTACAACTCTAACTAGGTTCTGCCCACAACCTGAATATATTAGAAGCAGATGTCTTCCCAGAGTATCTACACCATGGGAACTCATTCACATCTGATAGCTTTTTTAGCCTGTGACATCTGAGAAGACACAGTCATACTGTGCCAGATATCTGACCTACCTGAAGTAATATGGTGGTGCTGTGTGAAGCCAGTACATTTTTAGCAATATAAATCAGCAGGAAATGAACAGAAGATCTGACCACTGAAGTGTGTGTGTGTGTGTGTGTGTGTGTGTGTGTGTGTGTGTGTATGTGTGTAATTGGCAATTCAATGTTAAAGTTACTAAAACCTTTGGCCAGGCCACAGCGTTTTACAGACTTCTTCACATCCTTTATCTGTTTCTTATCAAATCTTTTCGTATATAATTCTCTTTGAATGTCCATAAAACAGGTAGCTTGCAAGCAGAAAGGGCTCACTCTAAATCTAGCAATCTTTCACCAGAAAGTGATGTTTCCAGATTTAAGGGACAAAAAATGTTAGAAATTGATTTTCCCTCTCTTTTAATATGCTTCCTTTTGCTACAGTCACAACTTCTCAAGATAAATGGAGACACTCAATGAAAACGTAAAGTGTATAAATCACACCAGCCTCATCTTTAAATCCTAAACCACTTTCTAGTCCTCAGAACACAGTAGACACTCAAATAAAGCAAACTGCAGTGGGAGTAGCGAAATGATCCGAGGACTTAGTGATCCATTGCAGCTTTGACAAGACAATTTACCATCTAAAAGTCATGCCCTGAAATATATTCACTGCAAATATTCAAGAAAGGCTGCCCGGAAGTCTGAAAAACTGTAGATCAAAAAATATTTACATTTATTTGAGAATGTAAAATTCAAAATGTGTTAGTAGAAGTGCTATCCAATTTGGATATCCTGAAATGGCTTGGATTTACTCTCAATTTGAGCTATGTAAAACAAAACAAAACAAAACAAAAACCACTTAATGTGGTTCTTGGACTATTACAATCATAAGAATGGTGAAAGTCAGTAGTTTTTCAGGATTTAACTTACTTTTAAATTAAATTTAAATTAAATTTGTTTTTAAATAGTGCATAAAACATTACTTATTGTTGGTTTGTCACACAATATTTTGAAACTCGAATGTATTATGTGATGTTAAGAGTGAATTAAGGATATCTATCACATAAACTATTTATGACTTTTTCATATTACCAACATCCAAAATTCTTTCTTCTTTCTGCTTAAAATGTATATAATGTTATTATGTGTAGTAGCATTATTGTGCAATAATCACATATGAGAACACCTTGTTTCCATCTAATTATAACTTAATGTACATGAGTAATTTTCTTCCTCTCTCCCAGTATCAATCAGAAAAACTGAGTCCACATCTAAAAAAACTAATATTTTTCTAACACACAAAGACAGATTTCAAGGCCAATGTTGTAACTTTGTTACCTTCTCTCAGTGACGATTCATAATATTTATAAAGCAAAATAGCACTAACCTTAGAAATAATCTAAAGCAGCTTATGAAATAACATCTCAGACCATACATCACGAAATAATTTCATGGCTCTGATGTAGCATTATTTTGATTTTCTCTGTTTGATGCATTTCAACTTAAAAAAAAACTTTCATCCTAAAGTTCATATACCATGTTAGTTTAGTTGAAAGCATGATTTCATTTATACAAGTACTTTTGAAATTGATGAATACCACACCATTCTTTTCTCAATGTTACTTAATTTAATAGAAAATATAATGGGCAAGCAAAAGCATTCTGTTCCATTTCTGATTGGAATGAGGAAATGATACAAATATTCCAACAATAGTACCTGTTACAAGTCTGACTTCCTCAATGAAATTAGTGAAACAGCAATATTTTGGTTTGTAATAATGGGAAATCTGACCTTAATAATATGCAGTGCAGCTTAAAGACTTTCTTTTTCAGCTGTATGCATCAGTGTATGTAGAACATCAGAAAATGCAAATGGATTATTTATAAAGTGCATACATTTGTGCTACCACATTAATATGTAAAATTCACTGTTTAAACAAGTGCTCCTCTAAGCACTAAATAAATGGAGGTTTGATCATATACATTCAGTATTTATTATTTTCCCCTTCCTTTTCCTCCTTCCAAGTCCTTTGATATACACCTCCTTGCTTCCTCTTGAAATTATAATCTCCCTTTAGTTGCTATTGTTTTACACACACACACACACACACACACACACACACACACACACACACACACCCCTAACTATATAAATACAACCTGCTCAATCTGTTGTTGCATGTCTGTATGATTCAAGGCTGACCACTTTGTACTGTGTAACCAGTTAAGGAACTCATCCCTGGGAAGGACTATTTCTGCCTCTCTCAGCAGTTTTTAGCTGTCTGCTCGTCTTCTTCTATGGGTGGGATATCACGGGTTTCCCTGCTTCCATGCTAGTGACATGGTGGTCATCATTGTGGTTCTTAGATGTTGGAGCTATCTGTGCAGGAGCATTGCATGCTTCTCTCCCTTGGAAACTGTGTAACACCTTCTAGTATTATGAAAGTGAGTCTTCAGAGAGAAGCTTTCAGGTCAGATTCAGCTTGGAACCTCTAAGCCTAATGTTCAAAATACTTGGTATCTTCAGTGATAGGAACTTACCTTCAACCTCTGGGAGGACAAGAGTAATAGCCTGTATTGTTTTAGGAGTTTCTTGAACTCCTCTGACTAACAACTTGAAAGGGGATTTCTCACACTTGGCAATTTTTTTTCAGATAGCCTATGGCTTTTAAACAGGAGTATTGAAAGTCCAAGTGAGATAATTTCTCTTGAACTATATATGTATATGTATACACATATGCATATGCCTAGACTTAAATGTATTGTATGGAATTTAAATAAATAAATAATGATATGATTCCTCATGATTATTCAGACCTCTTTAGTATTACTTATTATTTAATTATTATTTTGCACATTTTTTTTTCCTCTTCAGTTTTAAGAGAAACATTGCCCCTCTCCTGGAGAACTGTTGGTAGTTACTACCTGCTGTGGGGTAATGCTTTTGTACACTGGCTTAATAAAACACCAATTGGCCATTAGCCAGGCAGGAAGTAAAGGCAGGGTGAGCAGACTAAAGGAATGCTGGGAAGTGGAAGAGCAGAGTCAGGAGTAGCCAGCTAGACACAGAGGAAACAAGATATGAAGGCAGAACTGAAAAAAGGTACCAAGCCACACAGCTAAACATAGATAAGAATTATGGGTTAATTTAAGTGTAAGTGCTAGTCAGTAATAAGCCTGAGCAAATGGCCAAGCAGATATAATTAATATTAAGCCTCTGTGTGATTATTTTACAAAAGGCTGTGAGACTGTGGGTGAGAGATTTGTTCCAACCATGGGCCAGGCAGGATACAGGAAAAGTTCTGACTACAACTACTTGTTGTGGGAGGGAAGTCAATGTCTTCAATGGTGCAACCACTCATGAGTTGCTTATGCTCCAGCATATAGATCAATATAACACCTATGCACCATGTAGACAATCCTGGTTAAGCTCAATGGGTCATAAAATAAAGCAAAAAGACATTTGTGTGTGTGTGTGTGTGTGTGTGTGTGTGTGTGTGTGTTGGGGGGTACTTGTTGAGTGTAGGGGGAGGGTGGGAGGGGTAAATGTGACCATAATGTATTATAGGATATTTTCCAAGAATAGATTTAATGGGGTGGGGGGCACTTAGGCAAAATACTGTAAACATCCCAAGGGTAGGTATGAGACTATATTCTATCTTCAGCCCCCAATTGGTGAATACAGTTATTTACCACCAGGCCTCAAAGAAAACAGAAACTCAATGAAAAAGCTACAAATATTTTCAGAATGCATGTTTGAATTAATGAGACTGATGCATTAATATTCAGAAATCTTTCTTGCCCAGGGACAAGGAACATTTTTGATAAAAACAATGGAAATGAAACAAGCGTTACATGGCCTCATTTGTCATTGTTTTATGGGTGGTTGAGAAGTTCTGGGAGGAGGCTGTTTAACCTTTATGAGTCTCACTTTCTATATTATTCAATTTGACTAGATTTGCTGTGGGATGATCTTTCTGTATGCTGTGAATATGTATTGCACTCATTGGTTAATAAAGAAGCTGTTTGGCCAATAGTCAGGCAGGATAAGGTTAGGTGGAAAAACCAAACTAAGGAGAGGAAGAAGAAGGGCAGAGTCGAGAGAGAGGAGCTAGCCAAGAAGCAAGATGCCAGAAGACCAGTAAAGCCATGGACCATGTAGCAATACATAGATCAATAAAAATGGGTTAATTTAAATATAAGAACTAGTTAATAACAAGCCTAAGCTAATGGCTGAGCATTTTGTAATTAATGTAAG
The DNA here is from genome assembly GCF_903995425.1 of Onychomys torridus. Taxonomy (NCBI): domain Eukaryota; kingdom Metazoa; phylum Chordata; class Mammalia; order Rodentia; family Cricetidae; genus Onychomys; species Onychomys torridus. The sequence continues at coordinate 64,734,835 of NC_050465.1, forward strand.
CTTTTGTGTGTTTATTTGGGAACTGGTGGGTGGGAGAAAAATGTTTGTTTACAAGATTCCTTACAGCGTCTTAAAGCTTGATTATTTAAAGTTAAGACTATGTTCTTATTTATCAAGATATATTTTACATGGAAGTATTATTAGAAGAAAAACAGGACCTATTTGGGGGCTGTGCATCAGCCAATCTGTTGCTAGATTTCCCTATGGAAACCTTAAGGCATTACAATGAATACTAGGTAATACTATTTTTGGTTTGTTGCTGTAAACATTGTTGTTTTGTTTTATGAAGTCTTTCTGAAAGGTTTCCTTTCCTTCTAAATATTGATCTAATATGATCTTAGCAAAGAAAATATACATATATTGTGAGAGACCAGCTCCCACTCCCCCTCCCCCGTGCCAGGGTACTCTTAAGGAGGGTAAAGTGAGAAATATTTAGATAGAAGGATAGAGGGGAAGAGAAACAGAAACACAGGATAGCCTTGGGAGGGCCTGGATCTTATCCACCAGCCCCTTCTGTCTCTTCTAAAGGGCTATTTTTATAAGAATGCCAAGGAGTGGAGCAAAGACCTCCTTTAGCTCAGCAAGTGTAGACCCTTCCAATCACCTAGTAACCATGAACATGGTCAAGCAATCCTCTAATGCAGCCCTGCTGGGTAAATCAAGTTCAGATCTCACTAGGAAACCTTTGTGGGCCTCCACAATATATATTAGGTGGATGTGAGAGTGTATGTATAGGATCTCATTACTCAGAAGGATTGCTTAAGCTCAGAAATCAGAGACCAACCTAGGCAACACAGCAATATTCCATCTTAAAAAGAAAATTTTGCCGGGTGGTGGTGGCACATGCCTTTAATCCCAGCACTCAGGAGGGAGAGGCAGGTGGATCTCTGTGAGTTTAAGGCCAGCCTGGTCTACAGAGTGAGTTCCAGGACAGGCAGGACTATTTCACAGAGAAACTCTGTCTTGAAAAACAAACAATCAAAAAATTATTTATGTCCTGAAAATTCAAGACTATAATTTAAGCAAAGGAAAACAAATAAAAATGTATTTTAAAAAATAAAGAAAGTAAATTATGAGATGGTCCCACAAGAATATGGAAGCCCAAATCAGTTAAGATTCCTAGTAACTCAATCACAATTGTCTCAAAAAAAAAAAAAAAAAAAAAAAAAAGAAAGGGAAAAGAAGAAATGGAATAGATAGGTATAAGACATTATGGTAGACTATCGTATACATTAGTAAACAAATTTAGTAAAATAGCAGCCTTAGATAATTTGCACTGTAATTTGCACTGTTATGAATTCTTATATGTTGATACAAATATAAACTTTTTATATTCCTGTTTAAGATAATTTGTATATTGATACAAATACAGAACTATGTTTGTTATAATGTACACATATTTTTACTCTTATTTAAAGTATTTGTATATTGATACAAATGTAAATTTATACCTGTCATACTGTATGTATGTTCTACTTCTGTTTAAGATATTCTGTATACTGATATATATTTAGGATTATCATCATATTGCATATTGCACTATAGATTCCTACCTCTGTTAAAGTTATTTTGTGTATTGTCACAATTTTAAAGTCATTATCCTTTTACTGTACATTTGCTTACAGACTGTTTGCCTTATTTATATGAAGCCTTAGTCCTTAGGTTGTTTAGGTAGACAAGTCTTATAGACTTACTGTCACCTATGCTTGTCATCTCTATAATTATGTTAGGTCATCCAGATTTATAAATACATAGGTCAGATGGACAGGTAATCTTCAAACACTTCATGGACCTAGAGAATATGGCATTTAAATAACTTAGAATTCTGTTGACATGAGACACAATTGCTCCTGGCAGCACCAATTTGATCCCAAGACACTGTTGGACTTGTAAAACATTTCCATTTGGAAGTTTGTCTTCTTGGCATGAAATGGCCTACTGGGCAAATAACTGCCCTTGCCTCAACTGCTGACAGTATGAATGCTGTCCTTTCTGGACAAGTGGGACATAAGGAAAAGGACCACTGTACTATGCCAAGACAGGGTAAGATGGTCTTTCAGAATTCCTGCTCCTTAAAATGGTCTGTCAGATACTCTAGTTCTGGATTTTAGTATGTGTGTTTTGCTTGATATTGTTTGCATTGATTGTAGTTCCAACTTATCTATGTCATTATCCCTCATTACTCGTGGACAATATTTGATAAACATTTCTTTGTATATAGTTTTGTATTAGGTTAGAACCTTCTTATTTAGACAAAATGGGGAGATGTAGTAGGTAGCCATTCCATCCTTGGCCTGGAATCTCCAACCCCCATTGAGGCTTCGGTAATGGTCACACCTATAAGGCGGAGCTGAGGGAGGATGCTGAACACCCAGGATTGAGAGGAGAGGCCTCTCTTGGTTCCAGGACCCTGGACGCTGGAGGTAGACCATGCAGAGTTCTCCAGAGAACACTGCTGGACTGTGCCATACCTTTCCCAGACCCTGCAACCTATCCCTTCATTTGTAAGTTACCCCACAAAATAAACCCCCCTTTTATGTACGTGGAGTGGCCTTAATAATTTCACCAATCGTTTTTGGTTGGGGAGGTCACAAATCCTAGGTAGAAACCTACTACTATTGTTTTGCTAAACAACCATAGTGTCAAAATGCCTCTATGTGGTGGTAGTGTATTCCCCCAAAATTTTGTGCACCCTAATAAACTTATCTGGGCTCAGAGACAGAACAGCTACAATATTAAACATAGAGGATAGGCAGTGGTAGCACACGCCTTTAATCCTAGCATTCCAGAGGCAGAAATCCATCTGTTCAATGTTGACTCATGCCTTTAATCCCAGAATTCGAGACTTTAATCCCGGGGAGTGATGGCAGAAAACAGAAAGGCATGTAAGGTGTGAAGACCAGAAACTAGAAGCATTTTGCTGGTTAAGCTTTTAGGCTTGGAGCAGCACAGTTCAGCTGAGATTCATTCTGGATGAGGACACAAAGGCCTCCAGTCTGAGGAAATAGGATCAGCTGAGGAACTGGTGAGGTGAGGCAGCTGTGGCTCATTCTTTTGCTTCTCTGATCTTCCAGCGGTCACCCCAATAACTGGCTCTGAATTTGATCTTATTAATAAGACTCCTTAAGATTCATGTTACACCTCTAAGTACTGATGTTCAAACTCAATGTTTAGTGCTGCCTCCAGCCTTCCTTAGAGAAGCTTCTTATTGAAGCATAGGGTGGTTGATACAGAAACTTGTAACTGCTCCAAGTGTTGAAAATAAATGATGGTGGAATCCCTTGCTTCAACTGTGACAGGTATAACATCCCTTCCAAGGCTAGAGTAATATAGTAGTTCCAGGGAGAATGTAAGAACAGAGATGGGAAAATGTGCAGCAAAATGGTATCTTCTGGAAACCAAAAGCAAAAACAAACAAACAAATAAAACACCCCCTCACTCCCGACAACTGTTGCACTCATGAATTCACTGCAGTTGTGGTTAGTAGCAAAAGATTTGCACAAGGGCCCAAACATTTTATCATGGACAAGAGAGGGACCTATAAGATTCCATCCTTCCCAGAGGAACTATGTGCAATTAATGCTTGTTGTGGGAGAGGTTTTATTTTCATAAGTGGTAGAGCCACAGATATAGTCCCCTTATTTCACTGAATACCTTCCTATCAAAGATTAGCCAGGTAACTCAGTGGGCCACACACACAAGAAAAGCTTGACAATGGGAGGAAGGCTTATGAAGTTGTGTGCTGGTGGGAGAGAGAGAAGGGTGAAGGAAATGGATAGAGGAACGGAATTTATTACATAGGGGTATTAAACTGTTAAAAATAAAATTATGGAGAAATAGTTTAAAAAAAAAGAAAAACATTACAAGGCTGAGAGTTTATCTCATAGGGATATCCAAAGCTATATCCATAAAGTCTCACCAACATGACTGCCCAAACGTGAGTTGAACAAGGATAACTGTACATAAGCTAACATGGAGGAGGAAATGCCATAAGGCTTCAACCCTACACAAAGAACTACAAACAATCAAGGAATTCTGAGAGTGTGAGAAATAGTCTCCCCCAGGGATGAGTACACCAAGTGGTCAGCTCTGAAGAGATTCATATAAGTAAAATTATACAGACAGAGATTACACTTATGTATTTATGAATACACACACATATGTATTCTACATATGATACACAACACACACACACACACACACACACACACACACACACACACACACACACACTTAATGAAAAAGAAAAGGCCATGAATCTGAAAGATTCATGCTGGGTATATAAGAGGGTTTGGAGTGAGAAAAAGGAAGGGTAAGCCTATATAATTATATTGTAATCGCAAAAAACAAAAGAAATAATTTTTAAAAAACTGATGAATTAATACTATTCAAAAATCAAATGATTTCTATTCAGTGATTGGAAGGACAATCTTCCTGGGAAGACAGCTGAGAACTCAGTAATTCTACTTAGAATTAAGCCAGAGTTAAGCCAGAATTTAGGATTCTTTTCCTGGGCAAACCTCTGGTCAGTCATTCATGGAACACTGAAAGCATCAGAATTTAATCTTCAACATCTCAGCATCTCCTGGACACAGAATGACAAGAAACATTTGGAAGCATGTTACAGAAACCTCCTTGCTTCCACATCTGTTTCTGAGAAATGATTTTGAGTGGGAGCCTTCAAAAAAAAAAAAAAAACCAAAACCAAAACAAACAAACAAACAAAAACCCCACACAGTTTATTGGTTTTCCACACTTCTTCATCTCACTTTCCTTTTCTCTGATCCAGGATTACCAACCACATCAACTGCTTCCACTCATGACAATTTTCAGAGAATTTCCTGTAAGAAAAAAAAAATGAAATCTCATTGGCTTCAAGATGGATGGGTTGAAGATTTTAAGTGAAATAAACCAGACACAGAAAGACAGCATGCTATGTCTTTTATGTAGAAGCTGAAAAAAATCAATAACCTGAATGCAGAAATTGTGATTACTAGAGGTTGATGTAGGGGGTAGGGTATGGTTTAAAGGAGGAAAAAATTGATCAGTGCATGTAGAAGCCATGTATTGAAACACCACACCCAGCCCTGTTACTATGTACAATTAATACATATTAAACAATGAAAACAACAAAAAAAATAGTAACCATAACTAATATGAACCTAAATACACTTTAAAAAGTATATATAATCTCATATATATATACATATTCACACATGTATATATTATATACATTATGCACATGTGTATATACTTATATATGTTTATATAGGTATATAATATACACTTTTTAAAACTTCAAACTTTTAAGGTGTATATTTTAAATGTTTTCATCATGAAAAATGAGCACATGTGGTGATAGATTTATTAATTAGTTTGACTTTCCACATTATAACCATGTATCAAAACATTATTTTTTAAAAACATTTAATTATATAAAAATCACAAAAGAAGAAAAGCAAATTTGTAAAATAGCTTTTATTTCCTAGTTAATCACCAAAGGCCAAGGTCGCAAATATATTTGAGGGCTGCTCTCACACTCTGCTCATGAAGGTACAACTCTACACAACTACAAAGGCATATATACATGTTGCAACAATTATTTGGTATATCTGTTATTATTATTTTCCGATCTATTAAAAGCAACAGCTCATAAACAAGGAAATGGCTTGATTCAATGTTCCTTTGTGATAATAATAAAGTCATAAGTGAAACATTGATAGATTCCAACTCTCAGAGTGTCAGTTATATTGCCCTCAGCATGGAAAAGTTGAATTGAATGCACACACCAAGGGTCCATGAAGTCTTGCTCTTTTCTTCCTTAGTGAATTCCTTCTGGCTTTGATGCCACACAAGGCCCTGCTTCTGACACTGCCTGTTGCTTGACTCCTGGCCTGCTTCCAAATCTTGACTTGTCCTACCTAAACCATGTGCTTCATTTTGAAAGGACCAAGCAGATATCATAACAGGCTGCTCAGTCTTCTCTCAGAGATCAGGCCTCAATTTTAGTTTCTCAAGATAAGCAGGCAGTTTCTGGGAGGGCTATGACATAGTCCTTGAGTAGCTCCCTTTCTGCACGTACTCTGATTGCTCAAGGTTCAGCCAATTGTTTCCTGTCTGGGACCCCTCACCAACTTAGAGCTATGTGCATGGGTCAATGTGAACGTGTGAGGCTAGCTAGCCTCCATGGGAGCTCAAGGATAAAGCCTGAGACTTGTCCAGGCCTGCACAAAAATGATAACTGTAACCCCTAATCAGTAAATTCAAAGGTTACACACCCTCACCCAATCATATGAGCCAAGGTGTGTACAACCCTGTTTGCTGTTTTTCCCATTTAAAAACCCCTCACCCTGAGAGCTCAGGGCCATCCTCCTCCACCTGCTGTGTTGAGTGTTGGACATGGACCAAGCCCGAGGTTGCTTGTTACCAATAAATTCCTGTGTGTTTCACATCAGATATAGGCTCTGTGCTGGTCTTGCTTTGGGGTCTCGTGATGTGGCCACAACAATTTATGGCATCAGTCTGCCTTTGCTCCAACTATTTTTTCCCCATGGTGCCTTACCTGAGTTTTACCCAGTTTTCGATACCACTCTTCAGTAATAACATAGACTACTGTGTCTATATTCTCCCTGAAACTGTTTTGCCATTTGCTAGAGTGTGCCAACACTCTCCATGTTTAAATCACATGTATTCACCTCACTATTTTAAGATTGATGCCATATGTGATGGGAAGGAATATATATATATGGATGGAAAAAAAGTTGAAATCTTATAACATGGTACACTGGCCTTACATTTCTTCAGAAGTCCTTTTTAAACCACAGAGGACCCTTAAAATTGTCAAAGGACTTTAAGAACTGTCCCTCACGACCTCAAGGCCAGCTCTCCCATCTGCCTCAGGCGGCCAGGGGTGGAGGATGGGGGAGGTCATCTCTCTCACACCCACTCCACCCTGTGGCAAATGAGCAGTGGAGCCAGATCTCCAATGCACGTTCTCTGGGCTACATCACCCGTATCCATCAACAGGTTCAGCTGTATTGTGCTGCTCAGGCAAGATACAAGGCCCACTCTCCTGAGTGCTGCAGCTGGTGTGGGAAGGGGTCAGCTCTCCTACTCTCATAACTTTAGGACCAGCTTTCTTGACTACTGTAGGTGGCCATGGGTATGGGGGGGCATCTTTCCCTCACCCACACCACAGCATGACAGACAGAGGGGATAATTCTCCCACTCTCACTCCTTCAGGGTTGGCTCACCGGCACCCCTGCCAGCAGGGTCAGCTTTACTGTGCTTCCCCCAGCAAGGCACAGGGCCCGCTTTCCTGAGTGCTGCAGTTGGTGAGGGACAAGGGTTGTTTTCCCTACTGCTGCAGCCAGTGAGAGGCAGGGTCAACTCTGCAGCCTTTACCCTCATTGTCTTCTGTGGTAATGGGGCCATGGGCCTCAACACAGATCTAGGACCCCGATGACACCATGGCCCCTGGTGGCAGCATAGGTAAGTCAGGTCTGTATGGCCCTGGCAGCATCGTGGCTCATGAATAATAACTTGGCCCTAGGTAGACCCCAGATAGCCTTGTGGTCCTTGGTGGCAACACAGGTGGCATAGATGCGGGTGAGATGGACACCGGCGATGAGGGAAAGTTGGCAGGCTGACCAACCTCTCTACCCCCCTAGACCCAGATCCAGGACTGAGTTGGTCCACCTCAACCTCCACCTCATCTATGAACTGCTGGAGTTTATGAAGGGGCTGGAACTGCAGATCCAAAGCTGCAGAATCTCCATTACACAAAGCAATAACAGGATATCCAGCAGGTGTCCCAGTGAGATATACACCAATGACTTTCTGAAATGAACACTTACAAGTAAAGATTTATGGGCTCTCAATGTCACACTACAGCTTCCACGCCGAGAGTTTTTGGTTTATTTGTTCTTACTTGTTTTTGTTTCCGCTTTTTTTTCTTTTAAATTTTATTTAGGGTGTGTCGAGGAGCATGTAGAGGTGTAGAGGCTGTAAGTGCAGTGGGCAGATAGGAAGGGATGAGGAGATGAATGGTATTGGGATGCATGATGTGAAATGCACCAAGAATCAATAAAAAAAAGTTTAAAAAAAATAAAATAAAAATAAAAAAAAAGAACTGTCCCTCTTCTACACTGGCTACTGTTCCATTTTTTTTTTTTTATATTAGGCAAAAGTAGTTCATATGTTTGGATCATGTCAATGGGAGACTTGTTTCATGGTTTATATACAATATAATGTACTATGGCGAGTCTATTTCTCATCTAGAGACTAAAAATCTCTTTAAAATGCTCCAGATTCAGTAGTGACTGTTCGTTTTTACTCAGGCAATTGTTGATGTGCTTGATACCATTCTTGGCCTTTTGTGCTAAATAATAACATTTAGCAAATGTTTTTGCCCCATCTGGCATATTAAAAGCCACAAAACTCTCTGTTTCTCATCATGCAGAGATCCACAGCCAAACACCAGATTGAGCTCCAAGAGTCCAGTTGAAGAGAAAGAAGAGGAATTCTATGAGCAAGGGGCATTAAGATCATGATGGGGAAGCCTACAGAGACAACCAAATCAAACTAGTGGGAACTCATGAAATTTAGACCAACATCTATGGAGTCTCCACGGGACTGAACTAGACACTCTGCATAAGGGAGACAGTTGTGTAGTTTGATCTGCTTAAGGAGCCCCCTGGCAGTAGGATCAGAATCTAACCCTGGTGCACGAACTGGCTTTTTAGAGCCCACTACCTATAGTGGGAAACTTGCACAGCCTTGAGGCAGGGGGAGGGGCTTGGACCTGCCTCAACTGAATGTACCGGGCTCTACTGACTCCCTATGGGAGGCATTACCTTCTTGTAGGAGGGAATCACAGGTGGGTTGGTGGGGTAAGGCAGGAGGGGTGGGAGGAGGGAAAAGAAGGATCTATGATTGGTATGTAAAATGAATAATAAAATTTCTTAATAAATAAAAAAGTGAGGAATCTTTAGAAATCATCAATGGTATATATAGCTAATTGAATTGCTAGCCTGAAACAATATTTCTAATAAATAACTCAATGGCATATGATAAAGGCAAATTCATTACATAGAGAGTATAATTATAAACATGTTAAATTATATGCAGCAGCTCTCTTTACTGTTAAGTAAATAACTGTCTCTCTTAGAGCTGATTTGCTACAATACTACCTGGAAAACCAATAAATATTCATTAATCATATTAAATATACATTTATGAGAGTAGAAGTTTATCTATTTGAAGGTCACCTGAATGAAAAAGCACAAAGTAGAGGCAGCATGGATACTTACTTATTCTAGTCCATGTTTTACCACAAAGTTTTCGATCTTTGGCAAATTCCTCACCCTATTGTGACCCACTTGGAAAATGGAGTTTTATATCCCCAGATTCTTTTTGCTTAAGTATTGTAAACATAGATTACAAATTGTTCAGTTAAGATACCTGGAAATTATAAAATATGTAAATGTAAGGTATTCATATGTTGATATTTCCAGGGTTTAAAAAAACATTTTATTTGACATGTAATAAGAAGTATTCTCAAAGCATTTCCAGTTTAAGAAAACCACTCCAAGTATGTAGTCCAGTCATGAGTCAACGCATAGTCTAAATATTTGTGCACTGGGCTTCAATTATTGTAACATGAAATCAAATGCAGTCACCAGTCATGTGCAGAGATTTAAGTAAAAAAGAGGAGCATGATACATTCAAAGCAGAAACTGCCTTAACCTCAAGATCTCACAAACACATCACAAATCCAAAGAGACCAGTTATATATGTTTGCACCAGGAAGACCAATACATTTGCTGCATAGCTTCTCTCCTGTTAAAGTGACAGACTGTCTTACATATTAATAAAATATATTTAATTTTTAATGGCTCACAATAAATTAAAATACCTGAGTAGTTTCACCATGCATTATTTTGTTTTAAGTACACACAAATAAGCAATGCTCCTTTAGACTAAGGGGTAAATTTCTCTTCCTCAAGATGCAAACCTAACCTTGCAATATGACACCCTGGCATTCTTATGACCTGAACTTCAGCAGCAGCTCTGATTATCAGCTGTGGTGACATCTATAAATTGTGGTTTCGAGACATTTCTTCACTTTCCTGTAGATGCCAGAGCATCTTGGCAGGTAGCCAGTTCATCATGCAGTAATGAATTCCTAGGTTATGTGGCTGCCATGAATGAACCTATCACTTCAAGGTCTGGTAGTGGGGAAGAAATTTTCTTTTCTGCTCTTCAGACCCTAAAAGGTTTAATGTACCCTAAATATTCCCATAGTTAGTGTCTTGAGAGGGATACAAACTTCAGATCTTTAATTGTTGATATCATTTGTTGTGGGCAAAAATTCAAGAGGAAAAGATGCCACTATGAAAAGATGTTTCTGTACACATATACATAGACACACATGTATGCACACACTAATACACATATACCCATGTAAACCACACACACACACACACACACACACACACACACACACACACACACACACACAAAGAAAACAAAAACAAAACAAAACAAAACAAAAAACAGCTATGGATTCCTAACTGGTACTGATGATTCTCATTATTTACAACATTTTTTTTTTTTTTTTTTGCAGAAAAGTAAAAATTCAGACCCTACCATATGATAAGGTAATCTTTGGACTCTGGAATGTATTACAGTGTCTCTAGTTTTACATTTATCTATTGAGTACGTGAACTTTAAAATAGCACAGCTGATATATGATATTGAATCATAGAACATGGCTGTGCATTCTTTCAATGGAGCAGTAGCCAGGTTGATAATGTGCTACATGATGGAATGAATTATCATTGAATGATAAGAGGAATAAAATTGAAAACACCATGTTAAACTTGAAATACGATGAAAATAGGCATGCCAAATCCAGAAATACAATCTCATCACTCAGGAAGAGTAGAGGTTCTTAATAGGCCCCAAGAAGGAAAGACAAAGACCTAAGCAGTTAGAAACACCAGATCCAGGGCAGTGGGACAGTGTAACTTCAGAGGCTGAAGGATGAATAAAGGAGAATGGAAGGAATCCTGTGAAGTCCATCACCAGCCTTACTTCTTGCATTCATCCAGTGTCTTCTCATACAATGATTGTTTCTATTTCGGTGTTTCCAGTCTTTAACGGCACATGTGGCTTAGAGTACGCTATAAATCAAGCATGTTTTAATTAGCTTCATCTGATTTGATGAATGAGTGGATAAAGTAGCAATAAAAGGAGATAACAATGAGCAAAGGGCACACACATTTTAGAACTATATCCTTTGCCAAACACCTAAACGCTGTTCTTTTCACATGGTTTTATCAACTTGTAGTCTCGTTAGCAGACTGTGAAAAGATTCTCTTGACATGGTCTTAAAATGCCAAGAAATTTTTTTAAAAATTGGGTGATCTGAAAAAAAAAAAAAGAAACAAATTCTCCTCTTAGAGTTGATGTCCTTGATATGAGTGAGGTGACTTTTATTGAGCTATCATTTCTTCCTTCGAGGCTTGTTCTCCTCCCCCCACCTCCACACACAAGCTTTGTTGACACATATTAACTGGGTTTCCTAGGAACGGTCCTGGGACTAGAACATGGGAACAAACGTGAATCTGGTAACTGGTCCTTGGGAATGCTGGCAAAAGAGTTGGGAAGTGAGATGGGAATAGATACGCATATTACACAGATTATCAGAGCAGGTGGAGACTTTGATACGGCCATGAAACTGAAAAACTCAAATGTAGCCTCCCTACAAGACTCAAGAAGTGCCATTAGATTTCATTCTTGATTTTCCTCAACTGTTGGATGTTGAAAGAGGTGACTTGCATTTCCTAACATTTCCAGCCCACCATAAGGTGGAAGAGAGGAGGCCCATAAGTAGAGAGGTACAGGTGTTGGCTTTGGAATTGTTCAAAATTCACTGCATGACATCAGAAAAAATATAGCAAGAGACTTGAGGTATTTATCATAAGAAAGATTTTTTCTTTTCTTCTCTCTCTCTCTCTCTCTCTCTCTCTCTCTCACTCTCTCTCTCTTTGGTAACCAGCAATAAGTGAAACTTGGGACTCAAGAAATAGCTTAGGGTTTAACAGCACTTGCTTCTCTTGCAAAAGACTCATTTCAGTTCCTAATACTCAAAGGGTAACTCACAACTTCCTGTAACTCCAGTTCCAGGGCAATCCAATGCCCATTTTTGGCCTTTTCAGGTACACAGTTTACATATAGAAAGGGTGAAAAATAAACATATTTAAATTAAAATAAATGAAGGATTTGCTTATTAGTTTATAAATTTTCATATTTTCCTGCAAAATGATTATAATTAGTGCTCAATAATTTATTTATTCACAAATCTAAATGCAAAGTTTCAAAATAATGCATTTATTTTTCCCCATTTTGTCTAATATAATATTCTGTTTAGCATCCTCCTCTCCCCAGAGAATCATCAGATAGTAATATGTATTTAAATCAGCTTTTGATGATTTCATAATTGCTCTAGAATTTTATGCTGGGTAAGATTATTTTTATTGTCAAATTATATAACTAAACTATTAAAACATTTTGAAATACATCTATCTTATGTTTTTGTTTTTGCGACAGTGTTTAACTTAGACATTTTAATGTATATGCCAGGCAGTGGTGGTGTACTCCTTTAATCCTAGTGCTCAGGAGGCAGAGGGAGGAGAATCTCTGAGTTTAAAGCCAACCTAGTCAACAGAGTGAATTCCAGGACAGCCTGGGCTACACAGATAAATCAAAAACCAAAAACCAACCAACCAACCAACCAACCAACCAACCAACCAACCAACCAACCAAACAAACAAACAAACAAAAAAACCAATCAAAATCATGTATTATTAACGTCTTTTTAAATTTTTCTCATATTTTCCCAATTGTTTGATAAAATTTCTTAAATATTACCTAATGCCTGAAGGTCTCAGTAAAACTTAGGGTAATTTTGTCAACATAAAGTCTCACAGAGTCTCTGCATGACATTGTTTTCTACAGTGTTCTGCATGCATGAATGGTATCTCTTGGGCTGGGGTGACAGGGACTGATGTCTTGTGGAGGTCTGAGGAAAGGGGTGGGGGATATATTTGTGTTTTCCTTTGATGCTGGTCTTCGGGGTTATAAAAAAGGAGACATGAAAACAGAAAGTAGAAAGAGTGGAAGCCATGTCTGCCTGAAAGACGAGAGCTTTTTATTCTTAGTGACAACATGCCACAGAGCATTTCAAGGTCTAGCCAAACCCCACATTTGTCTGGACCTCTGTGGTGATGCCACATTTAAACCCGAGAGGTCTCTGGCTTTGAGAGAGGAAATATTTGGTTTAGAAACCAATGTCAATAAAAGAGGCTGAAAATCTAGTGACATAAGAAGAGTGGTGCTTTCAAGTGGCCTCCAGAAGTGTGGAATTTACTTGAGTCCAAGAATCAGTAGAAAGTGAGACCACGTTGAGGACATATGGGTGAAGTTAAAGCTAACAAAAGAAGGATGTTTTCATACTCTGGTGTGCACAAATAGTGTTTACTGGAAATTGCCTTTATCATGTTTTTATGTGAACAGACACTTGAAAATAGCTAACAAAGCTCTCCAGCAAGGGCAGCTTTCTAGCTAGACACAACAAGATAATGGGCTTCAGGCTGTCATTTAAGGCAGACTTTCAAGTTTTCTTCCTGTTCCAACAGCAGCTGTCTTCTTTCTTCTCCCCTGCTCAGAACTGCCTTGCCTTTTTACCCATAGGCAAGAAATGAGAGGAGATTAATCACAACCAAGTTAGATGCACCACAATCAAATAAAAATTAAAGCTGGTTAATTGATAATTAATATAATCTAATATAAATCTTCTAAAACAAGGGATATTCACAGAGATTCCACTCCATGTGACACTTGTTTATTGGACTTTGTAGGTACAGGCACTGAAAATTAGATAGGAATGAAAGCTCAGAGGTTGCTATTAGCCTCTTGGAGAAAAAAGTATTTTTTCTTTTATCCTGGATCATCACAGGTAAAGTCAAACTTAAATTTCCATGTACACTATCCCCTAGCAACTCCCTAGCAACCTTCAAATGAGCAAGCTTTTACTGAGGGTATCCATAGGGCAAAATTTTAAGGAAAGCCTTTTTATTTCCCTGTTGAAGATTTAATTTTTAAATGTTCAACTTGTTTTATAAGACAGGAAAAGGTGATATTTCACATAAAGGATTAAATGATTCATTATTAAATATCCCTTACCACCTCAACATCTAGCATGATACTGTTAGCAATAAGTTCCTGTTGATTTTATTTCACTAAACTGTAAGTCTGAAGGAATCAGAAAGAACTCTTAGCTTTCTTTCTTTGAGGTTTCTGGTGTTACTTTCTGTGCCTTTTATTCATTGTAGTATTTATTTATTTGTAATTAATCCACTTACATCAAATTTGGAGACCTGGATAAATTCCTATGCTTTAATTAGGAAAATTCAGCATTTGTGATTATGAAACATATACTGCAATAACCTCAAATCATACTTCTGTGGCTTTCTCTTCTTGCAAATTGTCATCATTTTCTATATTATAAATGTTAGATGTAACCATTTGTGAATGGCTAGTGTTGATTTTTAACTTGGGAGAATCTGGGATAATCTGAGATTGGACATCTGGAAATGTCTGTGAGGGATTATTTGATTACATTGATTAAGTGTGAAGGCTCATCCACTGTGGGTTGGACCATTCCCTGGTAGGATCCTGAACTGTGTGTATGCAGAAAGGGAGCTGAGCAGCAGCATCTCTGTTTCCTGACTGTGGATGGGATATGATCCCTGGCTTCAAGCTCCTACTGTCTTATTTCCTGCCATGATGGACTGTAGCCTTAAATTTTGAACCACAATAAAACCCATTCTCCCCTAAGCTGCTTCCATCAGGGCATATTTATCACCTCACCAGGAAGAAAAGTGTAAGACTCCATTCTACACTCTATGGCCTGCAGCCACTCTAACATTGCTTCTGCTCAACAGAATGTTTGTTTTCCACTCTTTAAACTCATATGTTGAAACTGTAAAACCATAATTTGATTATATATAGAGAAGGAAACTTTGAGTAACTGAATAAATAAAATCAGTGATTTATCAAAAGGATCATGGAGAGATTTTAAGTCCCTTGTCTTCAATATTAGAATCAAATAAGAATTTGCCGATCTAGAAGAGAACTCTTAGCAAATCTGACTGTAGTGAACCCTGGGATATAAACTTCTGCCATTTGTAAGCCACATAGCTGTAGTTGGAAGTTTTCCTGTGTCCTGCCTGATCCATAGCCACTCAGGCCCAAATAAACATACAGAGGCTTATATTAATTACAAACTGTATGGCCATTAGTTCAGGCTCGTTACTGACTAGCTCTTACACTTAAATTAACCTATAATTCTTATCTATATTTAGTAACATGGCTTGGTAACTTTTCTCAATTCTGCCTTGTCATTGTGCTTCCATTGTGTCTGGCTGGCAACTCCTGACTCTGCTCTTCCCTTTCCCAGAATTCTCCGTGTCTGCTTACCCCACCTATACTTCCTGACTGGCTACTGGACAATCATCTTTTTATTTATCAACCAATCAGAGCAACACATATTCATAGCATACAGAAGACATCCCAAGGCACATAGCCTATGGCTAATTGATACAGAACCCTGAACTACTTAGAATAACCCATGCTTATGTGGCTCTCTATAAAAATGGACCGAGTGGTGAGTGTTTGCTATGAACACTCTCATTGAATTTTGTTTTTTCTTGAAAGCCAATATGAGATCATTGAAATAGTTTTAAATTGGGGTTCATGAACAACTCTTGGTTGACTTATGAGCTCCTGCCTATTATATTAATCTTCCCTTTTCTTTCTCTCTGAAAGTGGCTATGTATGGCCTTTTCTTCCATTTTCCTATCTGGAGATGTAGTACAGTGACATGGATGTACACTTAGAATCTCTGTCATCATCTTAGGATTTCTTTTCATCCAACAGTACTCCAACTCTCAAATCAATGCACCATTCACCTTTGTCTACAGGCTTTTTTGTGAATAAGAACTCAAATGAATAGAGTAGTAGCTCTCAAAACACAAAGTTCTAATTTCTTTCTCAGTATTGCTGGTCGAAATTGGCTTCAAATCTATTGGCTTATCACTGAGTGGCCATTGAGAACTTCAGTTTCTCTCTGTGCTCACAATGGTGTCCCACCATCATGATATGTGTTGAAAACCTTGGAATCATAATTGTTAAGAAAATGAAGACTCTGGAGGAGGATATAATGTAGGTAGAAGTTTTCCTGTGTCCCACCCTGTCCCTCCGCTGCTCAGTCCCAAGTAAACACACACAGGCTTATATTAATTATAAACTATCTGATCTATGGCTCAGGCTTCTTGCTAGCCAGCTCTTTCATCTTGGACTATCCCATTTCTATTAATCTTTGTGGCCATAGTGTTACCAGCCTGTTGCCATCTTGTTGCTCCTTGGGCAGTGGGATGACATCTCTTCTGACTCTACCCTTCTTTATCTCCATCTTCAGTTTGAATGTACTGTCTAACCTTATGCTGCCTTGCCATTGACCAAACTACTTTATTTATCAACCAATGAGAGAAATACATATTTACAGCATACAGAAAGACATCCCACAGCAGACATAGTCATAATCATATCTTATGATTAGATTCTTCCAACATTTCTTCTTCACTGATGTTCACTTTACTTCCTAACTTCCAGTCACAGCATATACTTCCCATTCTATTTAAAACTAGTGCCTTTACATTGCCCATCTGCCACTGTCTATGGTTTCCATTGAATCTCCTTCACCTGTGGATTTCTCACCATAGTTATAACTGCTCCATCCAGACTGGATCTCTGGTCACATTCAATTAGACAAAATTCAAACAGACTGAAGCAAGCAAACAAAAAAATCTCCTTTGAGTAGACAGAATTCTGAATGTCTTTTATTACTTATAGTGAATATTTGAAAGTGTGTTACCTACATATGGCAGAAGTTTTCCCCCTTTGAACCATTATCTTTCTTCATTCTTCATTTTCTTTCTTTTGTGTTTACTTATACCCAAACATACTCACATTTCTGCCACTTACCTTCTCATGGATCATTGTCACTAATCTCCAGATTCCTACCCAAATTTTGATAGTCACAACACTTCTTATGTTGGCTATCCTTGGTTGTCAACTTGACAACATCTAGAATTAACTAAAATCCAAATGAGTGAACACACCTGTCACATAATCTTAATTAAATCATTTGAAGTGGGAAGACCACTTTCAATCTGGATCCTTGAGGTGGGAAAGTCCACCTTTAATCTAGACCATACATTCTGCTGGAAGCCTATATAAAGGACGTGTAGAAGAAATCTCTCTCTCTCTATTTTTTTTCCTCCCTCTCTCCCTGCTTGTTCTTGTTAGCAAGTCTGTTCCTTCACTGGCATCAGAGCCAACTTCTTTGGGATTCTGGAGTATGCTGAAGTCTAGCTGAGCCATCCAGCTTCATAGACTGAACAGCTACTGGATTTGTGGAACTTATGATTGTAATCAACCATTGTTAGACTAGCTGGACCATAGCCTATATTTATATTGTATGTATGTACATTCTTGTCCTAGCATTTTTGTTCATTTACATGATTTTAGTTCCCAAACTTGAACTTAAGTCACATTTTTTACTCCCACAGTATCTTCCTTTCCATATATCCTGCTTCCTTGTAAGGAGTGACTGACTACCCATCCAAGAAAGAAGCTTGAACATTTCCCTCCCTTAAGTCTTTCTCCTCTTAATGATTCTATTTCCAATCAATCACCAAGTCTTAAATATGCCAAGAATCTACATACTTCCTCTTCTTATTTAATTTGACATCATATTCAAATGACTGTACTATAGCTTCAATTAGCTCTCTGCTCCCCCTTGACATCAACCGCCATACTAGTGTTGGTACTTTAGCTGCCCCTGCATGATGGACATGAAAAGTCTAATCTTCAGCCTTATCAGTAAAACTAAGTCTTAGTTAATTCTTCTTCTCTGTTCCTGATGATCTCAAATATAGTGTTAGTCCTGATTCCAAACACCTACCATGCTTCATCTTACATCTTACCATTTAACTAGACCTTTGCTTCTGTCTTCAGGATCTTATACCTTATTCATTTAGTTACCTCCTTTATACCAATATTCAAACCCAAACCTGTTCCAAAAGCTTCCCTGTTTAAAGACCCTGGTTCCTTGTGGAATGTTGGGTATCATTTGTACTAAGTGTACAACTTTATTATGCCATTCATTCTTGGCATGCCTGCAGATATTCTAGAACTAAACTAGTTTACAGTAAGGAAAATTTTGTATTGTTCATGAAACATCCATGACACAACTTGGCCTAGTTTTCATTTGCTAAATATTTATTGTATTTGACATCAGACTATTGACATGTGATGAATGTTACTAAATTTTCTTTACAGGGGAATCAGAGGATGGTTTGTGAATCTTGAACAGCTAATATTAATAAATATTGAAAGAATTCTTATGGTTTCTGATGTATCAGAAAGAGAGGGAGGAAGTAGCAATGAACTTTCTTCATAAATTTGAAGTAAATGTGGATGAGATTCAAAATTAGGGGGCCTGAAGAAGAAAGAAAAAGACTGACGGCTAATTCTGACATGTTACCCCTGGTCAGTCCTAGATTTGGTTCTTTGGGTGCCAAAGGTATGATAGAGTGAAAGGGCTATTTATTGCAATAAAATATGTGTAAAGAACAGATGCCATTTCTTCCATCAACTTGAAGAGGGTGGGATAGAGCAAGCTCATTGGTTGCCACCTTCCCATGGTTTAGGAAATGCTGTTTTCTTCCCCAGGTGCCTTTGTCTTTCAGCCCTGGTGATCTCTGGGGAGTTTCTGCTTGGGATTCTGTTATTATCTTACCATTACTCACTGCATCCCTTCTCAGAATTGCTTCTTTGTATTAAAACTGGGGAAAACCGATAGACTCTCTGACAAGGCTAAAGACCCATGGGTTAATTATTTTGTAGGCTCATTACAAAGTCCTGGATGAGTGGACACACGGTAGTTTAATTTAAAACTCTTTGCCTCAGCTATGTAGGGCAGTGGGAATGTGAAGTTATTCCAAGCTTTCTTGTAGTCTCCACCCATCTACTGACTGCCCTTGCTTGTGCCTGAATCAAACTAGCCTCTTAAAGCGCTGTATGCTTTCAATGTCATTCTCAGTCTTCAGAAACACACAACTTGGTTTCCAGACGAGGCAGAGCTGGGCATAACATCACTGCAAATGCTTTGCTGTATAAAGTTCACAGAGTGCATGATGAGTGCCTAAGCTTATCATTTCCAGAGTAAAGAATAATGTACAGAGAACTATCTTAATTTGTGCGCAGTGTGAGGAGTGCCAAGAGGAGAACCTATGGCATTTAACATCTTTTGCAGCTGGATAGTAGGGCCAATGAGGAGAGAAGGCACTTCAAGCACACAGCTAAGAACAACTTTCCTATGAAGATGACCATGGTGCTCAAAGTGAGAAGGCCAAATCCAAAGGCCCTTATCTCTTTCCATTTTCTATTTTTTCCCTAAGTGATGTTTTTGTTCATTTTGCTTTTCTACTTATCACCAGCTCATCCTGCTTAACTGGAGGTGAACATAGTTTTCCAAAAGGTTTTCATACAGAAAAAGGGAGTCACCCAAGAAAGATGAACAAAAGATCACTTGCCAGTGATTCTTTTTTATTAATAATATTTAATTCAATGTACATACTAATCAGTGATTCTTAATGAGAGAAAATGGCTTTTTACTGAGAGAAATGGTGTCATCTATCTCTGGGTGGTTAGAATCCCAGTTTCCCCTTGTTAAATGAGGGGAATATGTTACATTTATCACTTGAGTCAAGTGTACACAATTCAAAGTTAGTCTTTGAGGGATGATGTATTCTCTATCCCAGAACTACTAAATAGAAATGTATCACATATATGGCTTTGTCATAGAAGTTTGTTCTGTTAGGATATATTGTTTAATGTCATTGAAGAACACAAGGATTATAGATTTACAGAAATGCAAATACTTGAAATAGCATTTGCAAATATCTGAGACACCATAGTAAGCATTTTATAGTTGATAGTTCATATTGTTGACAGAAACACTTCCCACTTGTTCTCAAAGAATGACTCGTTGGAGAAAATACACATGCAGGTATATGCTCAAGAAAGAAAACACATTAACCAAATAGTAAGGGATATGAAGATTGTATATTGGATGCTAAACTCCCACATCTTAAATAACTTCACACAATGTACGGTTTTAGTCATCTCCCACGCTAGTTTCTTTTGAGGTGTTGTGGTAGGAAAGGTCTACCTTCAATTCAAATTTAGCCAGGGGAGAAATCAAAACTTTATAAAATTCAAGGTCAAATCTTTATCTTATGCTTTGTGTGTGTGTGTGTGTGTGTGTGTGTGTATGATTTGTTCATTTTCTTTTAAAAATTATTCTTTATTTCTGGTTAATTCTAGGGTTTTACTTGCTAGTGTTTTCAACACCATTTAATTTCCTCATCTGGGTGCACTATTGAATTTCCCAAGGAACAGCATTTTACAGGCTCCCAATGTTTTCTGATGTGTTTACTTATGATTGCTACTTTCACTTGTAATGCATTCTAGTTTTTAAATTCTTAGACACCACTTTCAATTATTTGCTTACCAGTATCAACCTTTGGCTTAATGCCTGCCACCAGAATGTAAGATATTTAAGAGTTTGCAAACTGAGAATGCTTCAATGATGACAAATTAATTATGCTGAATAATTTTCATTGTTAACTAGACTAGACTTAAAATCATCCAGGGTGTCAAGCCTCTCTTCATGTCTGTGAGGGTGTTTCTGCAAAGGATTGACTGAGGAGAGAAAACTCACAGAGAAAACGGGTGGTGTCACATGGTCTGAGGTCCAGGACTGAATAAAAATGTAGTATGCAGAAAATGAGATGAGCATCAGCATACCTTATTCATTGCTTCCTAGTTTTTCCAGACATGAGGAACCCCAGATATATGTTCCTCCTGCTGTCATGAACTCTGTCACACCCTCCCTGCCTGTGAGGATATGCTGTAAGTTATAACCATGAGCCATCCCCTCCCCCTCTCAATTTGCTTTTGTCTGGTGTTTTTTCCCCAACAATGAAAGAAGTTCACGTTATAAATGCAACATAAAACAAAAACTACACAGTGATATCATAGTCATTTGAGTTTATTTAGATCTTTTATGACTCAAAATGATAGCTGTCACCAGTAATTACTTTCCAGAGTGGAGTGCTTATTCCACAGTGGCTTGATCACAAAACTCAATCCCCAGCCTAGGTGGGCTAAGAAGAATGTCTGCTTAAAGTATTGTATGTGCCTGAACTGAGGTCTGTAAACAAGTACCTTGTGAATTGCTGAACCCTGAAGTCCCTCAAGTAAACACAGTCTGAACAGGTATACACATAGTGACAGCAGCGAGGCCTTTTTCAGACAGACATGCTTGTTCTTTATTGCTTCACAAGAAAGCCATAAGACTGAGATTTGAGTGCAGATCATCTGGGGTATGGGGGGGGCATTGAGAAATATCAGTCAGAGATGAATTGAGAGCAGAAAGTGAAGAGAACCAATGCATGTTATTAAATCAGCCTCCCCAATGGCAACTGGAGCACAAGCTTTTCAGGGACTAGGAGAAGCAGTGCGAACATCACTAAAGAGCCATGTGAAACAAGGGACAAAGGGATACAGATTTTTCTCTATCAGTTCTTTGTTTGTTACTGGTTAAATCTGCTTTTAGGTGCATTGCCTCTCTGGTGATGCTGCATTGACTTATAGACTAGGCTACATGTTCTTTGCCTAGAAAAAATAATCCCTTTGGGTCCAAAGTTCACAGTGAGGGCAGGTAGCAGTTTTCTAGCAAGAGCAAATAAACATCCAAAGGCATAAATAAGTGATGGACAGTCCTTACCATGGTGACAATGCTTACCAATCAAGTGAGATAAAGCTGTGCTTGTTTATCTTTAATACATTCCTTTGATTTTTTTCCAACTGATTGAACATCATACCAATTAATATAATTGTGCTTATAAATGGCCAAAGACAACATAGAAAACCAAAATAAATGATAATCTCAGTATAGTTGGTAACAGCTAGGGTAGAATTCTCATAGATTTGTACATCCACAACAGGAAGTGAACCATGTATGTAATTCCAAAAGATTATATAATTGTAATTTGACCAATTCATAGAGTTCAATGTGTTCATATGCATACATATGGGTTCTGGTGTATTTATTTGTGTCAAAGTATTTCCTCAACATAATACAGCAGATTGGGAAGACACGGCACACCCTCCCTCAGCAGCCCATGGCTGACATCATTCCACCCATACTCACTTCTTCCTTCTGCCTTTCTATGTGTTGCAGTCCAAGAACCCTATTTTTCAATGGATTTTGGAAACAGGAGATTCATAAAATCAACTAAATCAATCTTATGATTAATCATGGATCATTGACTAATTTTCATGACAACTGGAACACAGCTTCTGGGCCAGACATAAAAAGCTGTGAAGATAAAGGAGCCACTTATGACCTGAATATCTCCTCTAGAGAGTCAACACTCTGTGTGACTTAGATAAATTTTTGTGAATTTAGGACCTAAATACTGTGTGTAAGCTCTTTCATCTTTCTGGATCTGACTATCATGGAGTTTACTTATTACTACAAGTTCTCATTGAGAAAAACTGCTACTCATTTTTTCCCTTCTTGTAAGAAAGTTACCCTTGTTAATAAAGTATCTACATTAAAGTAGTAATTACATAGACTAATTTACTTCCAAGGATCATTTATAAAGCATAATGTTCATCTAATCAAATATAAAAATATTTGAACAAGAACACACCTTGTATTTACTTTTGTAATCTGTGTTACACACATTGTCTGAATATTGGGAGAACCATTAGCATCTGATTGATACCTTTTATTGCAACATTTGTCAGGGTAAAGGGATACTGCTGTGGGATAGCAAACACACATGAATGCATCATTCATATTGGCTTCTCCTTCCTCTTAGGGTTGAATAGCTTAGAGGAGAACATGGCAAGGGCCAACTTCTTGACTCTTGTCATTCCTTGCCTCTGCTTCTGTTTCTAATCAGATGAGATGATTTCTTTGTAGTTTTATGACTTCCAAATCTCATTGTATTTGCTGATACAACCTACTCTATCTAAAGTTCCTTTCTCATCGGTCTCTATTCTGAAAACAAATTCTTCAAAAAAGCCAAATTCAAACTTTATTTCTTCTGACCAATCTGTTATGGTTCTTTTCCTGAAGCCTTTAAGTACTCCTAGGACCTTTATTTAACATTTTTGAAGTAGTTAGTCAAGTTTGGTGTCTTTTCCACAAGCTTATGAGGTGATTGAAGGGCAGACTCATGTATGTATCTATTTCCTGGCAGCAAGCACACTATTTAGAATGCAAGCCACTCCTTAGTAGGTGGTCCTGTTTTTGCAAATGATGTAAAGAATGAAAACAACGGACCAAACTCTTCATGAGGCCCACTTTTGACAGCAGCAGAAAAGAAGGATAGGATGAGGAATTTATTATATCTTTAATTTACAGCTGGCATTGCATTAGGGGCTTAATACATAATGCAAAACAACCTATTGAAATATTCATCTTGAGAATTACAATATAGAAATTTCCTGGGTTAGAGCAGTAGATAGTGAAGGAGAAGGCAGAAGATCTTTGCACAGAGTCCACAAGCCAGAGCCCCAGGGATATCACAGAGGAGAGATGGTTCAGTGTTGGCATGCTACTGAGCTCATCTGCTTGGAGAATGAGAGCTCTGTACTTTTGGTTCTAATGTTAACCATCCTTTCTGGAATTTGATGAAGACTTCCCATCAAATAGGTTTGTTGAGACCTCTAGGCTTTCTGGCAGAAATGGTTCTCAATTGTGACTGGGAATGTCTTTTTTTTTTTTTTTTTTTGAGACAGGGTTTCTCTGTGTAGCTTTGCACCTTTCCTGGAACTCACTCTGTAGCCCAGGCTGGCCTTGAACTCACAGAGATCTGCCTGCCTCTGCCTCCTGAGTGCTGGGATTAAAGGTGTGCACCACCACCGCCCGGCTAGGAATTTCTTATTTCTATGTTAACTTTTGAATAAACAATGCCCACTTTGAAAACTTGTGGTCCCAGAACTGACAGAGAAATCTCTGAAATCCAGGACAATGATCACAAAGCCAGGATAGTCTTTAGTACATATAGTTGGACAGGACTAGACAGGGGCAAAGCTGACATCCTTTGCCTGAGAAAACTTTAATTCTTTAAACTTCTTTAACATTGCTATGTGGTAGGAGTTATAATAATTTCTGATCATCATACATAAGTAAATTGAATCCAAACAACTTAAATAACTTGTCTAAGTATTAAGATGATGAAATTAATGGTGTTTTCCCCCCTTTTGGGAGGGGGCTGGAAGGGGGGCAAAATGGAGAGGCTGCACGTGTTTGTTACGTTAAGTGTATTTGTGGTGCTTACAGTTCATTTAAAGCAATGCCAGATTGACTCATGGCTGTCTTCTCCACACTGAACACACACAAAAAATTGCAGTGTCCAACTGACCTCCATCTGTCTTCTTTACCATTCTCCTTCCCTCAAGCCTACCCCACTCCTCTTTCTTCCCACTGTCTAGGGTCACAGTTCATTGACGTCAAGGAGAACAATGTATTTAGAGCAACACTAATGATTTTGGCCACTAACTGGGAATTTGATCTTCTGGGCTTTTCTTCCAGCTTTCCCACCATGTGATTTCAAACTTGATTGAGTTCCTGTTTATCCAACTGTAAAATATCGGTGATATATTCCTGCCTTGTGAGGACTGACGGAGAATACTGCCAGGTACAATGTTTCATGGCTCATAGATTGAAGATATAACCAGAAGCAACTTCATTGTTTTGAAAATGTTTTAAAACTCATCTTTCTCTTTTCTTTCTTTTCTTTTCTTTTTTTTTTTTTTTTACAATTTTTTTATTTAAAAATTTTTTCTTTCCTATTACATACCAACTCCTGTTCCTTCTCCCTCCTTTTCTCCCCCTACCCCACCTACTCCCATTCCACTCCCACCTCCTCCTCATAGAGGGTAAGCCCTCCCTTACGTAGTCAACACAGGCTGGCATATCAAGTTGGGGCTGGACCTAGCCCCTCCCCCCTGTATCAAGGTTGAGTAACACATCATACCATAGGGAATGGGCTCTAAAAAGCCAGTTTATGTGACTGGGGTAAGTCTTGTCTCATTGCCAGGGGATCCACAAACACATCAAGACACACAACTTTCACGCACATTCAGAGGACCCAGTTTGGTCCCACACAGGCTCCCCAGCTGTCAGTCCAGAGTTCATGAGCTCCCACTAGCTTGGGTCAGCTATCTTTGTGGTTTTTCCCATCATGGTTCTGAGACTCATTGCTCTTATAATCCTTCTTCTCTTTCTTTGAACTCCAGGGTCTTGGCCAAGTGTTTGCTCATTTCTTCACATGATACCTGCACTATCCTACAGAAGGTGTAAGATTATTACTTCCCATAGTATTTCAAGAATCTTATAATTCTTTTGGAAAATGGTGAAATGCATACATTTTCTACAGTTCTCAGAAAGGACAGGGTATATACAGGGCAAGGTATCACTATGAAGCCCTGGCTAGCTTTAAACTCATTATATAGATCTGGGTAGCTTCCAACTCATAGAGATTTGCATTCCTTGGTCTCCCAAGTGCTGGGATTAAAGATAGACACCACCATGCTCAGCTAACACATACATTGTTATTAATTACTTGAGATTTTCATGTAATGTATTTTGATCATGTTTAGATTTCTCCCTCAGTTCCTTCTGGCTCTACTCCCAACTTCCTACCAACCCAACATGGAAATCTCTCTCTCTCTCTCTCTCTCTCTCTCTCTCTCTCTCTCTCTCTCTCTCTCTCTCTTTCTCACCCATGGAGTCAAGTTTGTGTTATTCAAATACCCTTGGGTGAGGGACCTGTCCTGGAGTATGGCAATATACTAGGGTTCATACCATTAAAGAAAACTGACTCTCCCTCTCTATCAGCTATCCAATGTCAAATGCCGATTGTTCCCTAACTAAGGACAGGACTTTGTTCTCACATTACCCCCCTCCCTATTGAGATTTGACCTAGTTTGAGCTGTGCATGTCTTGTAATACCTACATTTAAAAAATTAACCTTTGGTTGTTTGATAGTTTTCTGCCTTTATATAGTTACTTTCCCCTGATTCTGCTCTCCCAGCCCCCTCCTTCTCTTGCTGGAACTCTTATTCTCTTGGGATTTTCCTCCTACTTTGACATTTGTGTGTGGCCCAAAGAGTTTATTAAGAGTGTATTTTTAATTTGATTATCTATTTTGAATACCTTTGGTAATTCACTTTCTTTTGAAAATTGTGAGGTATGTTCTCTAACATTACAGTCACAGAAGACGCACATTTGACATTTTAATCTTAACCAACCAAGCTACTGATTCTTAAGAAATCCTGGGCTCTGCCATTTAATCCACCCAAATCAGAACTGCATATTGATTGGGTAAATTTGTCTGTTTATTTTAGGTGAACTTGAGCTGTGTCCCTAATTTAAAAACAGACTAGAAAAAAAAATTCAACTGAGAGACAAATCTGGGCACAAAAGCACCACACAATACGTATCTAGAGGGAAAATGAATGGCCGATAACCTCACCAGTGTGCTGACTTCTGTCATTTTCATGTTCAGTGACAGGGGCCATATGCATAACTTCACCCCATTGATTCTGGAGTGTATGAAAATGAACAGATTGTCAGAGCTAACCCTCTCCTGGCATGCAACTGCGGCTCACTCACGAGTGTCAGCGATCACTAGGAAGAAGAGCACACTTATTTATTCCTGAAAATGTGCTTGCTGGCCAAAATTTCCATTTCAGCTATTTCATAGCCAGTAAATTTGAACATTAGTGTGTGTAATTGTTTTCCTGTTCTATTTTGGTAAAAGGCGGCTTGGGCTGGGAGCATGTGTTTTTGAAATCTAATTTTTGTTAGAGATAAAAAAACCCCACACATTTAGAAGTGTTTCCCATTAAGGAGAAAAGCAGGAAATAAATACAATTAAAAGTTATTCTTTAGACTGTTCGTGTCTTCATATTAGCTTATCATCATTTCATAAGAATCAAATCATAATTATGAAGTCTCGAAGCCTGAGCATTAATTTTAGGTTACCATCTTGTCAAACATAGATACTAGTGTTCGGTTACCATCAACCTTATGCTTGGTTTCACCGCTAATCAATTCCATTTCTTCTTCACATTCTCAGTGCTCTCATGAACCCTGCTATTATGTATCATTTTATTTTGTCTTCACATCCTACTTTTCTCCCACTCATCTCTTTATAAAACTCTTCTATAAAGTGTTCTAAATACGCCTCCAAAAATGACTAATGGACTTTGTGTGGAATTGGAATCTCTCCTCTATCTAATGTCAGTAAACTTCTAGACTTGTCTTTAGTTTGTGCACATTACACTGTCTTAAAACTAAATTAACCTTTGCATCCTTAGCAACGTCGCGTGCTTAGTTGGTTAGTTGCTGAGCATATTGGGTCCTCCACAGGTTGCTAAGGCATTCCAGTCACAGTATAAGGTTTAGGAATCATAGACTACCTGAATAGGAAGCAAAACACTAATCAGGAGACCAGCAAGAGACAGGCTTGGGTAAGTATGGGAGAAAGATAGCATTCAAATTCAATGATGCCCAATTCCCATCATATATGATAGGAGACTTGGTTGCATTTAAAAGGACAGTAATCAATGACCTCAAGCAGCCTTCTAATTTGAGTCTTGTTGTTTTAATGAACCATAAACATAATCATATATATTAGACTTCAAGGAAAAAAAAAATAAAATGCAAAGTATGAACAGGTCAGAGTCCCTTACAAAACTGACAACCAACTTACAAAATGGGTTAATATGCCTTTAATACTGTCACAATGCCTGCATTTTATCAATTCCTGCAAAACAGAATGATTCACAGAACTTCAGTCTTGGGGAGAAAAGCCCTGCTCACATAGACTTCCTCCTGGGAAGCATTCCTATCAACATGGCTTCTTAGATACAATTTGGTGACATTAATTAGGCTTTCTAAATGGATAAAATACACAAGAAAACCAAACAGTAATCTGCTGCAATCAAATCCAATGCTTTAGTAATTGTGACAAGAGAGAAACTGCAGACTGTAAGACAAAGAAGTATAAATAATGCATTCATTTAGTTTCTTAAGATGCATTTCTCCTGAGAAACTTTCTGATTCAAAGGAAAATAAACACCTAGTTTTTAAACCATGGGAAGATTTTTTTATCTTTGTAGAAGTGTTAAAATGGAGTGTGTATTGATACTTCTGTATTTATCTCCTTCCTTGCTGAAAGGGGGGCTGTGAAACAAATTCCTCAAAAACTACTTTTTCTAAGTGAGTCACTATGATATGTATGTATGTATATATTCAGTGACTGGTCATGTCTGCCTCCCATTGCACTAGTAGTCAATGGAATTAAAGAGAAAGTTCAGTTTTTGTAATTATTACCTCAAACTAAAACAGAAAAATCCCTTTAATTTAATTGTTTATTGAATTACTCTTATGTCAATAAAGGCATTGTCTTAAATGATGGGTCTTCTCATAATAAGAATAATACTTTCATTTTTCCACAGAGATAATGTTTACATTATCCAGGAGATGTTCTGGAGTAGGTCTTGGCGTGTGCCTTCTTTGACTACATTAGCTGGGTGTCTTCTGGAAGAGTGTCACAGACTGCTGACTGCTTTGCATTTCCCATCTGGTCTCTGCGTCACTCACAGCAGTACCTGCTGCCTTCCATGATCTTCCAGGCTGATGTATAGACTTCCTGGGAAGAGTAAAATGTCGTTATGTGTAAGCCAATGTGCTACAACCTGAGAGTAAGAGATTAATAGAAGTAATAGCTATGAACTCCTTTGACTTTACTTCTATAAACACAGAATTCTGGATATAATGTTTGACTTTATTTTTAAAGGGATAATTACATTTTATCTCAAAGAGTCAATTACATTTGTTTGCTTCCTTGAGTCTGGCCTATCTACACATAGAACACTATACTTAATTTTGTATAAACAAGGTAGAAGCATATATTTATCTTATAAAGACTTAAAACAGAGATGCAATGAATGAAGACATTATTTTTTACAATTTTGTTAATATTAAACATGTTATTTGAAGAAGAGTTCTGCCTTCCTCAATGATTTAAGAATGAATTTGGGATCCACAATAATTGTTTAGTATTTGATCAATGTATGATTCTTCCATTACCTATTTCTTTCTATTTGCTTCCTATTCTAAATTACAAGAAACTTTGAAAATAGTTTCATTAGGAGTGGGGTGGCAGGTTAGTGGTAGACTGTATAATTAAGGTGTACAAAATCCCAGGTTCTATCCCAAGATCCCAAATACTCCTCTTCTTCCTTCTCCGACTCCTCTTCTTACTACCAGTAATTTTATTCACATCATTTATAGTCATGATTCTTTATAGGTTTAAGTTATGACCAGAAGCCTTTTCACAAATTTTCTCCTAATATAATTGATCCATGTGAAACATATTAATATCATGGAAGCTTAAAGAAGGGAAAAGAATGTGTAAGGATAAGGATATGTATCAAATTAGACAGGATATTTGACATTGTTAACATACTTTTACACTATATGTTAAATTTTCTTATAAATAATTGTTATGATAAAATCTAGTTCTATGTAACAAGGTTCTAAAATTTTAATTTTTATCTTCATTATAAATTAATGTATGTAAATGCCTGTAGGCTACAGGTATATAAGATAGTCCTGAAGTTGTACTTAATTCTTGTGCAAACATTTTGTCTTTCAAGTATATCTCTGGAACCCATGAATATTATCCTCTATTGAAAATGGGGATTTTCTCCTGCCTCGATTTCTGGGACTAGAGAGATCACCTGGGAGTTGCTTTGCTCAAATAACCCTGTTCTTTTACTTTTTCAAAAAAAAAGAAAGAAAGAAATGTGGATTTGAATATGTAATATGCATGTACAATATAATATATTGGGTCTGATCTCATAATCCCACTCTGAGCTATATAACAGCATGGCCTTGCTCATATAATGGAATAACATGAATAGAAGATGATGAGAAGAAGCCCATAGAGGAGGGATGGTATATGGGGTGTAAATCACAGATGACCCAGCTTAAGCTTGCTAGGAAGTCTTCTGGTTTGTTTTTGCTTTTGCTATCATTTGTTGTTGAGGAACTCAGAGCAGGATTTATGGTGGAAGTATATGTGCACACTGAAGCTTGAGCTCAGCATGTGCTGAGAGAGGAGAAAGATGTTTCTTATGAAAAAAAAGGATGTAACAAGTAGCAGCATTTGGATAGCAGGTTCATTGTAGGAGGGTTTGCAAACAAACCTTTATCCAAGACTACGTAGACTAAGAGTACTTAGCCTGATAAAGCATTTTTAACCTCATAGGGTAAGCATAAAGGATGCTAGCACACCTTAATAAGAATTTAAGGCTATGTTGTGTAGGCTGTATTGGAAAAGGAAGAGGGAGTCAGGGGAACTCACTGAGAAGTCATTGCCAAGAAGTTGATAGGGATGAGAAATACTGGTGATTGTGATATTACTTGAGAAATAAGAAAACAGACCTGTAAAATGCTATGCTCCTTTCCACAGTAGAACAGAGAGGGCTAACGTAGGATGGGAAGATGGGAGGGCAAGGTCAAAAAGAAAATATTTGAAAGGACACTTGACACTCAAGGCCTTTTGAAAATGTTATACAGAAACCTACTACTGTAGAAACTTTCTAGAATATATACACATGTAACATGGCTGCTAAAATGTGACTTGAACAAGGACAACACCAGCAGACATGCTAATGTGGAAATGGGAAAGCTTACGAGGCTTAAACCTTGGCAAAGAACTACATGTAACTAAGGGATGCTGAGAATGGGAGAAATAATCTTTCCTAGGATAGAACACATCCAAATTAGTTATCTAATATCAAATAGCCATTCCTGAAAACATACATATACAAGTACCCTTACATGGACTGAGTACATTACATTTATGTATTTAGAAATATATATGCATACACACATATGTAACAACAAATAAAGAAAAAGGCTATGAATTTGAAATAGAATGGTAACAGGTACATGATAGAGTTTGAATGGAGGAAGCAGCAGGGGGAAATAATGTAATTATATAATAATCCTAAAAAGCAAAAAGGAGTTTAAATGGAATTGTCCTGCAATGGGGCAAAAGTTCCTATATTAGATACTACAGGCTAACAAAGAAAAAAGCCTAGTCCCTGGAACAGGTTATCTCTCTTGGAATTGTTGGTCAGTGGGACCCCATAGACCTCCACATATTACATGTTATTGCCTTTGCTTTTGATTACCTTCTAAAACTTGTTAGTAAGATGCTCTTACTGAAGATACTACATGTGTGACTTATACAACATGTAAAAATTAAGTTGGTACTGACTAGAAGCATCATTTTTGCTGGCTAGTTTTCATAGTAGTGGAAAGTGCTATGCACACTACTGGAGAAGAAAAGTAAACATCAGCCCTACTCAGCTGTGAATCCTGCAGACTACAGTAATGACTGGTCTAATAAGATATGTCCACTGGAGCAATAGTAGCATGGAGGTCAATTATTGTGTTGTGTTAAGGCCTGATTTACCAGTTTAGAACCTACACTTAACATCATGACTGAGTCCACAAACCTGTGTGCACACTTGAACTCATAGATGCTCCTCTAGACATATACACACATGCAAGCACAATCCCTCTAACACACTTGCAAAAATATGTATGTTGGTAACAAAACATTGATCTTTACTTTAGCCCATTTAGACTAATTTAGTATGACTACACAGACTATAAAACAATAAATTTCTGTTGTGTTGAACCATTGTGCCTATGGTAATTTGTTCCACTAGCAATAGAAAATGAATACAAAGTCAAGTCAGAATTAACAGGCTAGACCATTTTACAAAATGAGTAGGTGCTAGAAGTAGTACTAGATGGATAAAATAACACAGGAATGAAATTAAAAATGTGTATAAAATACATAAATGCATGTCAAACAAATGACTACCATAAAGACAGATGGACAAAGACACAGGAAAAATAAAACAAATTAGAAACAAAAATAGAATAGAATAAGAAACTCAACTTGTTGCAAAAATAAAACAAGGTTAATATGATGAAAGACTTTGACCTGTTTCTACAATGATAGATGAATTTTAAACATCAAAGACTAGAAGCTCAATAATCACACTGGAAGAAAATATTTGCTTACAATTACATGCATAATGATTAATTAGTTAATTGCCATATGTCCAGCTTTACTCTCTGAAGTATGTATTGCAATTCAAGAAAGGAGAGCTTTGTTCAAAATTAGTGAGGAAAAGTAGGGCAAAGGGCTTGTGAATTCTTAGTTAGCCCAGCAATGTTTTTAATGGTGGGGAAAGGGGTTCATGAGCCTTCACTGAAGCTAAGTACAGTTGAAGGCTTTTGTGGGAGACAGAGTTTTCTTAAAAGGTATCCACCCTTGTAGGCTAACTACTGTAGATGTCCCAACACTCAGGAGTATATGACCATGAGTATATGATCAGCACAAATTGGACAGGATAGATTTTTTTTTTTAAATCAGACAGGAAATTGGGACAGAGAGAAAAGGATGGATGTGGGAGGCGGTAGAATGAAGAGTGGGAATGGGCCCGAGACCCCAGCCACTTCCTGAGAATCAGAGACCAGCCCCCAGCTCCCATCCACCCCGGAAATTTCATCTGGACCAGAGAGAGACCCTCTGGTGGACACTACAACCTCAACGCCTTGCCCCCACACCCATCTGCTGGAGACCCTAGCCACTTCCGGAGACTTAAGACCAGTGTCCAGCATTCCATGCTGCCCCAGAACTCCCATCTGGACAAGATAAGGAGACCCCAGGGACTTTCTGAGACTCAGAGTCCAGCCCCCCAGCTCCTATCCAGCCAGCACTCTCATCAGGACCAGAGCTCTCATCTGACCCAGAGCTTCCATATGTCAGCTCTGTCTGGACCAAGTACACTGATAAGAACAAGAACGAACCCACAAGGAGATGGGCAGACGCCAAGGCAGAAGGACATACAACAAAATAAAGAGCAATACAGCATCACCAGAACCTAGCCCTTCTCCAACAGCTAGACCTGAACGTCACGGAATGGAAGAAGAAGGAGGAGGAGGAGGAGGAGGAGGAGGAGGAGGAGGAGGAGGAGGAGAAGAAGAAGAAGAAGAAGAAGAAGAAGAAGAAAAAGAAGAAAACAACTTTATAAATAACATCATGAAGAGGCTAGAGCCTTATATAGAAGAAATAAAAAATAAAGTGGAGGAACAGACAAACAAAAAATGGGAAGAATGCTATAAAAAACTAGAGGAAAGGACAATTAAAGCAGAAGAAAACAATAAGTCCCTGAAAGAAAATCATGAAAAAGCAAGGGAAACAGTCCAAGACCTGAAGAGGGAAAAAGAAAACATGAAGAAGACACTAGCAGAAGGAATGCTGGAAACAGAAAATCTGAGTAAACAAAGAGGAACTTCAGAGGCAAGTATAACCAACAGAATGCAAGAGATGGAAGAGAGGATCTCTGGTGTTGAAGATATATTAGAAGAAATAGATTCATCAGTCAAAGAAAACACAAAAACCAACAAAGTCATGACCCAAAATGTTCAAGAAATTTGGGACACCATGAAAAGACCAAACCTACAAATAATAGGGATAGATGAAGGAGAAGAATACCAACTCAAAGGCACAGAAATTATATTTAACAAGATCATAGAAGAAAACTTTCCCAACATAAAGAAGGAAATGTCTATGAAGATACAAGAAGCCTATAGAACACCAAACAGACTAGACCCCCCAAAAAAGTCCCCTTGCCACAAAATAATTAAACAACTAAACGTACAGAATAAAGAATATTAAGGGCAGCAAAGGAAAAAGACCAAGTGATTTATAAAGGCAAACCCATCAGAATAACACCTGATTTCTCAATGGAGACTATGATAGCCAGAAGGACCTGGACAGATATAACTCATACACTAAGATACCATGGATGCCAGCCTAGGCTAATATACCCAGCAAAAATTTCAATCATCATAGATGGAGTGAACAAGACCTTCCAAGACAAAACCAGATTTAAACAATTCTTATCCACAAACCCAGCCCTACAGAAAGCACTAGAAAGAAAATTCCAACCTAAGGAAGGCAGATACACCCATGAAAACACAGGCAATAGATAATACCACAGCAGTAAACCCAAAAGAAGAGAAGTACACACACACACTACCACCAAAAAATAAAAATAACAACAGGAACGAACAATCACTGGTCATTAATATCCCTTAATGTCAATGGATTTAATTCATTTATGAAAAGACACAGACTAACAGAATGAATATGAAAATAGGACCCATCTTTCTGCTGCATACAAGAAACACACCTCAAATTCAAGGACAGACACATCCTAAGAATAAAAGGCTGGGAAAACAGTTTCCAACCAAATGGTCTTAAGAAGCAAGCTGGTGTAGCCATCTTAATATCCAGCAAAATAGACTTCAAACTAAAATCAATCAAAAGAGATGATGAAGGACATTACATACTCATCGCAGGAAAGATCCACCAAGATGAAGTCTCATTTCTGAACATTTATGCCCCAAACACAAGGGCACCCACATATGTAAAAGAAACATTACTAAAGCTTAATTCACATATAAAACCCCACACATTAATAGTGGGAGACTTCAACAGCCCACTTTCACCTCTGGACAGATCAGCCAAATTGAAACTTAACAGAGACATAATGGACTTAACTGATGTTATGGCGCAAATGGACTTAATCGATATCTACAGAATATTCCACCTGAACAAAAAAGAATATACCTTCTTCTCAGCACCCCATGGAACCTTCTCTAAAATTGACCACATACTTGGCCACAAAGCAAATCTCAACAGATACAAAACAATTGGAATAACCTCCTGTGTTCTATCAGACCATCATGGCTTAAAGTTAGATTTCAACAACAGAAAAAACTACAGAAATCCTACAATCTCATGGAAACTGAATAATGCTCAACTGAATCACCAATGGGTTAAGGAAGAAATAAAGAAAGAAATTAAAGACTTCCTAGAGATTGATGAAAATGAATACACCAAATACCCAAACTTATGGGACAATATGAAAGCAGTGCTAAGAGGGAAATTCATAGAACTAAATGGCCACAAAAAGAAGCTGGAGAAATCTCACATTACTGACTTGACAGCACACCTGAAATCCCTTGAACAGGAAGAAACAAAGTATCCCAGGAGGAACAGAAGCCAGGAAATTATGAAATTGAGAGCTAAAATCAATAAAATAGAAATAAAGAGAAAAATACAAAGGATTAATGAAAGCAAGAGTTGGTTCTTTAAGAAGATCGACAAGATAGAAAAGCCCTTATCCAAACTAAAAGACAGGGAGAGAACATCCAAATTAACAAAATCAGAAATGAAAAGGGGGACATAACAACAGACAATGAGGAAATCCAGAGAATTATCAGGTCATACTTCAAAAACCTCTACTCCACAAAACTGGAAAATCTAAAAGAAATGGATAATTTTCTGGATAGGTACCACATACCTAAGTTAAATCAAGACCAGATAAACCATTTAAATAGTCCAATAACTCCTAATGAAATAGAATCAGTCATTAAAAGTCTCCCAACCAAAAACAGCCCAGGACCAGATGGTTTCACTGCAGAATTCTACTAGATCTTCAAAGAAGACTTAATACCAATACTCATTAAATTGTTCCATACAATAGAAGCAGAAGGAATATTATCAAACTCCTTCTATGAGGCTGCAATTACCCTGATTCCTAAACCAAACAAAGATGCAACAAAGAAAGAGAACTACAGACCGATTTCCTTCATGAACATTGATGCAAAAATACTCAATAAAATACTGGCAAACAGACTCCAAGAACACATCAAAACAATTATCCACCATGATCAAGTAGGCTTCACCCAGGGATGCAAGGGTGGTTCAACATACAAAAGTCCATCAATGTAATACACCATATGAACAAACTCAAAGAAAAAAAAACCACATGATCATCTCACTAGACGCAGAAAAGGCATTTGACAAAATCCAACAACCCTTCATGATAAAGGTCTTGGAGCGCAGGGAAAATACCTAAACATAATAAAGGCAATCTACAGCAAGCCAACAGCCAACATCAAATTAAATGGAGAGAAACTCAAAGCAATACCACTGAAATCAGGAACAAGGCAAGGCTGTCCCCTCTCCCCATACTTATTCAATATAGTACTAGAAGGTCTAGCCAGAGCTATAAGACAACATAAGGAGATTAAGGGGATACAAATTGGAAAGGAATAAGTCAAGCTTTCCCTATTTGCAGATGACATGATAGTATACATTAGTGACCCCAAAAATTCAACCAAGGAACTGATACAGCTAATAAAAACCTTCAGCAACATTGCAGGATGCAAGATCAACTCAAAAAATCAGTAGCCCTTCTATATACAGTAGACAAACAGGTTGAGAAGGAAATCAGAGATACATCAACCTTTACAATAGCCACAAATGATATAAAATACCTTGGGGTTACTCTAACTAAGCATGTGAAGTACCTATATGACAAGAACTTTAAGTCTCTGAAAAAAGAAATTGAAGATGTCAGAATATGGAAAGATCCCCCATGCTCATGGATAGGCAGGATTAACATAGTAAAAATGGCGATTTTACCAAAAGCAATCTACAGATTCAATGCAATGCAATCCCCATCAAATTACCAACACAATTCTTCACAGATCTGGAAAGAATAATACTCAACTTCATATGGAAAAACAAAAAAACCCAGGATAGCCAAAAGAATCCTGTACAATAAAACAACCTCTGGAAGCATCACGGTCCCTGACCTCAAACTCTGCTATAGAGCTACCGTAATAAAAATAACTTGGTACTGGCATAAAAACTGACATGTGGACCAATGGAATGGATTGAAGACCCTGACATTAATCTGCACACCTATGAACATATAATTTTTGACAAAGAAGCTAAAAATGCACAATGGAAAAAACCATTTTCAACAAATGGTGCTGGCATAACCGGATATCAATGTATCAATGTCAAGGCTACAAATAGATCCATTATCTGTCACCATGCACAAAACTTAAGTCCAAGTGGATCAAAGACCTCAACATAAATCCAGTTACTCTGAACCTGATAGAAGAGAAGGTAGGAAGTAGTCTTGAATGCATTGGCACCAGAGATCACTTTCTAAATATAACACCAGTAGCACAGACACTGAGAGAAACAATCAATCAATGGGACCTGTTGAAACTGAGAAGCTTTTGTAGAGCAAAGGACATGGTCAACAAGACAAAGCGACAGCCTACAGAATTGGAAAGGTCTGCTCCAACCCCACATCTGACAGAGGGCTGATATCCAGAATATATAAAGAACTCAAGAAATTAGACAACAAAATGCCTAACAGTCCAATTAAGAAATGGGCTATAGAACTAAACAGAGAATTCTCAACAGAAGTTCAAATGGCTGAAAGACATTTAAGGAATTGCTCAACATCCCTAATTATCTGGGAAATGCAAATCAAAATGACTCTGAGATACCACCTTATACCTGTCAGAGTGGCTAAGATCAAAACACAGAAGACAGCTTATGCTGGAGAGGATGTGGAGTAAGGGGAACTCTCCCCCACTGCTGGTGGGAATGCAAGTTTGTACAGCCACTTTGGAAATCAATATGTCGCTTCCTTAGAAAATTGGGAATCAATCTCCCCCAAGACCCAGGTATAGCACTCTTGGGCATATACCCAAGGAATGCTCAATCATACCACAAGGGCATTTGCTCAACTATGTTCATATCAGCTTTGTTTGTAAAAGCCAGAACCTGGAAACAACGTAGATGCCCTTCAACTGAAGAATGGATAAAGAAAATATGGTACATATACACAATGGAGTTTCACTACTCAGCAGAGAAAAACAATGATATCATGAGGTTTGCAGGCAAATGGATGGATCTAGAAAAAATCATCCTGAGTGAGGTAACCCAGACTCAGAAGTACAAACATGGTATGTATTCAATCATAGGAGGATATTAGATGTAAAACAAAGATGACTAGACTGCTATACAACTCCAGGGAGGCTACCTAGAAAATGGGACCCTGGGAAAGTCACAGGGATCACCCAATGACAGAGAAATGCATGAGATCTACATGAACAACCTGGACGACAGTGGGAGTAATGAAGGGCAAGATTTGAGGGAAAGAAAGCTTAGGGGTGCAGGAGATCCCAGCTGGATCAAGAACAGAAACGGAGAACAAGGAATAACAGACCATGATAAATGATGACCACATGAGAACAGGAATAGGCAGAGTGCTCGAGAGGTCCCCAGAAAGCCACAATGATACATCCTCTGTAGACTGCTGGCAATGGTTGAGAGAAAGCCTGATCTGGCCTAATCTGGTGATCAGATGGCCAAACACCCTAACAGTCAAGCTGGAACTCTCATCCAATAACTGATGGAAGTGGATGCAGAGATCCTCAGCCAGGCCCCAGGTGGAGCTCCATGTGTCCAATTGTCGAAAAAGAGGAGGGACTATAAGAATGTGAATTGTTTAGACCAAGATTGGAAAAAGCACAGGGACAAATAGCCCAATGAATGGAAGCACATGAATTATGAACCAACGGCTGAGGAGCCCCCAGCTAGATCAGGCCCTTTGGATAAGCGAGACAATTGAATAGCTTGAATTGTTTGGGAGGCATCCAGGCTGTGGGACCAGGACCTATCCTTAGTGCATGAGCTGGCTGTTTGGAAATTTGGGCTTACATAGGGACACTTTGCTCAGCCTGGAAGGAGGTGACAGGATCTGCCTGTACTGAATCCACCAGGTTTAAATGAATCCCCAAGGGAGTCTTGTCCCTGGAGGAGATGGGAATGGAGGGGAGGGGCTGGGGGGAAGGTGGGGGTGGGGGTGGGAGGGGGGAGGACAGGGGAATCCATGGCTGATGTGTAAAATTAAAACACAAATATAATAATAATAATAATAATAATAATAATAATAATAATAATAATAAAAGAGTGGGAATGATATGGTCAACATTCGTTGTATGAATTTCTGAAGGAATTTAAGAAATATTTGAAAAATCCGAAAGTAACATCAAATCAATATTAAAACAATGAAAACCATTGAAATAAAATAAGGTATAGATTCATAGAAATTCACAAAGTTGGACAGTTAAAATTAAGAACATGAAAAGAATAAATGAGAGGTATACAAGTTAGCAACATGCCAAGCCTCTAGGGGAGGAGGATGGATACATGACTCAGGCTCATGGGGCTGATGGTGAATATGAGAAACAGAAGAGAGTTGAGTGGAATGGGTATGGTTTGCAAGAGGTCCTTTCAATGCATGCAGTATTGTGATAGCTAATATTGGTTGTCAACTTGACAGGAGCTAGAATCGCCTTGGAGACAAGCTTCTGGGGGTAGTCCAGATCAGACTTACTAATGTGGAAGGAACCACCTTGAATGTGGAGAACAGCATTCTATGGTCTGGGGTTGTGGATTTAAAAATAAGGGGAGAGGGAGCTAAGAACCAGCATTTATCCCTCTCTGCTTCCTTACTACAGTCATGATGTGACCTTACCATGAAATCCTTTCATGGCTAGCACAGACAGTGAGCCTGAACAACACTTCCCTCAGTGGCTTTTGGCAGGTGTTTTGTACCAAGGATTAAA
The DNA here is from genome assembly GCF_903995425.1 of Onychomys torridus. Classification (NCBI taxonomy): domain Eukaryota; kingdom Metazoa; phylum Chordata; class Mammalia; order Rodentia; family Cricetidae; genus Onychomys; species Onychomys torridus. Next base: position 64,774,727 of record NC_050465.1, read on the forward strand.
GTAACAAACACAGGAGCCTTTCCTACTCTGAGGTGAGGCAGGTACCTTGAAAGCAGTGTCACCTCTTTTTCACCTTCCCTATGGTCATCTTTAACGAAAGATGGTGACATCAGAGGCAATGACCAGTATCAGGGCAAAGTACGACATAGCCTTGGCATCAACCCTCATGGAAAATAAGAAAGCAGCTAATTATAGATGTGTGAGGTTCTTGACTGCTCTATAAAGAAGGAAAGTTAAATCGTCTGTCTACATAGGATGGATTATCCCTTATCTCACCTGTGCTAGCACAGGTCAGAAGTAAACATCATCTTCTGATTTGCCCATTAATTGAGTGCCAATTTTTCACTGAATTTTCTGTAATTTAAGTGATTTTTAACTATTTAAGTACATGCTTATATGGAAAGTGAGTGTGTTTGATTTTTTTAAATTTTAAGTTTTATTTGACATGATTATACTTTTTAAGAATAATATAGCATAAAATTGTGACACATGCTAGAAGAATAATTTGCATAGTAGTGTATTATGCTAGCCCAGCACAGCCATATCACCTAAATGTTTACCATTTCTCTGTGATGAGGACATCAAAAAAAAATCTTTTATACTGTTTGATAGGGTGTGAGATCTCGGAATGCTTAGTCATAAAGGAAATATTTTCATCTAATCCCTCCCTCGGAGTTCAGGAATCTACATCAAAGAGAAGACAGAAAGATTGTAAGAGCCGGAGAGGATGGAGGACACCAAGGAAACAGTGCCTTCCAGACACAACAGGAAAACTCTTACTACACACATATAAACTCATAGAGACTGTGGTAGCACAAACAAGACCTTCACAGGTCCAGGTTAGATGGTGTCTCAGTGCTGGGAGGGTGAATTAAACACAAGATTCCATCCCTAAGCAAGAAGATATCTCCAATTGACCAGCACTTGTACAAGAAAAATTAGTTTTCTCCAATGGAGCCTCATTGGTTATATAAATCACAGTTAAGGTAGGCCCCATGCTCAGTGGCTTTTTTGAAGACTATTTGTCTCATATTGCCTTTTGGGGGCATATTTTTAATCTTACTGACCTTTTGCTTGTATGTTATGTTTTCTGATTTTAATGGGTGTGTGTGTGTGTGTGTGTGTGTGTGTGTGTGTGTGTGTGTGTTGATATTTTATTTGTGCTTTGATAAATAAATCTTGCCTGGAGATCAGGTGGAAAATGCAAGCTATTTTAAGTAAACTAAGTTAGGCAGCACATGCCCTCAATCTGATCACTTAGCAGGCAGGGTCTCTGTGTGTTCAAGGCCATACTAGGGAACAGAGCCAAGCGTGGTGACACACATCTTTAGTCCCAGTACCAATCATAGAGACCTGGAGGTCTATACAGACAGTGACAAGGAAGTGAGGTAGCTGGGCTAAGAGCCAATGAGAGGGCAGAAAAGCAAGGTATATAAAGGTGTGGGTAGACAGGAAGTAACTCACATTTGGAAGCTGCAGAGTTGGTGAGGTAAGGTTGACTGTTGGCTTTCCTTATTTCCCTGATCTTTAAGGCTTTTACCCCTATATTTGGCTCCATGTTTTTTATTTAAAAAGACCATTTAGAAATTCATCTAAGTGTGTGTGTGGGGGGGGGCGGGGGCACTTAGGTGCGTCTGCATGTGTATGTGTTTTTGTGTCTTTTCTGTTTTTTTTTTGGGGGGGGGCAGGGGGAACTGAGGATCGAACCCGGGCCTTGCACTTGCTAGGCAAGCGCTCTACCACTGTGCTAAATCCCCAACTCCATTTCTTTTCTTTGTATTGTTTTATTCTTTTTTTTTTTTTATTTACCTGCTTGTTTTCTAAAGAGAGAAAAAATAGGTGTGGAATTGGATCGGTGGGAAAGATTTGAGGATATGGGAGGAAATGAGAGAGGGGAAACTGCAATCAGAATATATTGTATAAAATTATTTTCAATAACAACTAAAAAATCATCTTCTTCTACAGCTATTGTGAACTACAAATTGATTGTGATTACCCATACTCCCAATTTTAGTCATCTAATTTCCAAATTGAAACAGAGGTGGACATTTGCATGTCAATTACTTCTTGAAATAATACATACAACATTTTTTTACTTCCAAATTGTCTTTTTACATGATATAATTATGTAAGTATGTATTTAGAATGATAAATGGGATTATCTTTTATATAATGAACAAAGAAGCTATTAGGTATAAAGTCCACCTGTTTCATCCCATTCATACAAGTCCACAGCATATCTCATTCCCCGCCCCCTTCTATATGAACTCAATTCTCTCTACTTGGAGGTTGTTTTTATTTTTGTTAATTATCTGTATGCTCATGTGCCTGTGTGCAGCATGTGCACATTAATGCAGTTGACTGTAAAAGCTAAAAGAGAGCATGAGATCCTTTGGAGCTAGAATAATAGGTTGTAAAGCATCTGGTATAGATGCTAGGAACTGAACCTAGGTTTTCAAGTGCATGCTAGTAACCACTTGGCTATCACTCTACCCTGTCTTCAGAGATACTTGCATAGGAGATTTGGATGGTTCTGAAACTGCTCTTAGGTAGAAGTTTGAAAATGTGACATTAGATCTGTTTACGTATCGTACTATTTCCTGGCAATGTGGAAAATTTTAAGAAAAGAACTTCCTTGTTACCTACCTTCTCTGGAGCTGTGGATTGCCGTCTGGTTATCCTTTCCTTTACATCTAGTTTCCACTTATGAGTGAGTACATACTATGTTTGACAGCTGGGGAGCCTGCATGGGACTAACTAGGACCTCTGCATGTGGGCAACAGTTTTGTAGTTTTGTCTGTTTGTGGGACCCCTGGCAGTGGGACCAGGATCTATTCTTGGTGCATGAGCTGGCTTTTTGAGGCCATTCCATATGGTGGGATGCCTTGCTGAGCCTTGATTGGGGGCATGGACATTTGGTCCTGCCTCAACTGAATGTGCCAGGCCTTACCCTTCCTGAGGAATGGATGGAGGTGGGTTGGGGGAGGCAAGGGAGGGAGAGTAAGAGGAGGAGAGGGATGAGAAACTGCTGTTGATATGTAAAATGAGTAAAAAAATTTTAAAAAAGAAAAGAATTTGTTAGTTTTTTTAAATTACTGTGTGTGTGTGTGTGTGCGTGTGTGTGTGTGTGTGTGTGTGTGTGTGTGTGTGTGTGTGTGTACTATTGTGTTCACGTAAAGGTCAGAAGGCAATTCTCTGAAGATATTTCTCTCCTTCTAACATGTTGGTCCCCAGATTGAATACGGATCATCAGGCTTAGTGGGTAATGCCTTTACCCACAGAGTCATCTTGCCAGCCCCCAAACATGTTCTTGAGGGATTTCTAGTTTAGTTTAGAATTGAAACTCTTTCTACAGACAAAGGAATAAAAATGGCATAGTGCACAAGCTGAGAATGGGCACATGGAGGAAAGCATTTGAGCAACAATGAATGAGCTAAGATTTGAATTAAGACTACAATGAATGATCTAGGGTTTAAATTAAGGTTAGCATTAAATAAAGGAGAAGGTTTAGAAGAAAATATTTCAGAATGAAGAGGCACATACTACATACTAGGATGGGTTTGAGAAGGATGGAGGTGAGGGGAACCACAAGAACCAAAGAGGATCTGAGTACTTTGGTAAAAACAAAACAAAACTAAAGGTACGAAGAGATCAGTGTAAGGAAAGAGGAAGCCATCAAAAGCTTCTACATTAATTTATAATGAAAAAAAAAGAAAGAAAGCATGAACAACATAAGGACTAAAGAGGATCAGTGTGAGAGGCTGGATGCCAACCCATGGGGTTTCCTGTCCCAAGGAAAACTCTAGAGAGCAGCAGACAGAAGAGGAAAGATGTACACCCATCAAGCGTATGTTCACAATTCCAGTCATCTAACAGAAGCTCAAAGCAATATCTGAGATGTAGAACTTCATGTTCAAGAAGATGGCCATCTTTTCTCAACTCTATTTCTTTAAAATTCAACAAATCCACTATATCCTCTCTGTTCCCTAAATTCCCCCTATGTTTATAACATCCACATCCTTTGACTATAGATCTGCTATGCCAATCCCCCTCCACACAAAACCAGAGGGATTTTTCAAATAACCATTTTTGTGATCCTTGTGTCCTAAAATGCCTCCACATTCAACTCTTAGAAGAGAGGCAGAGCTACTCTTCTCTCTAAGGCCTTATGTGTGCAGGTCTATGCTTGTCACAATAGCTTTATCTGGGCCCTGTTTGCACAGGCTCTGTTGGCAAGGCTTACTATCTCCCAATAGGGTCTACTGCTACTGAACCTTTGTTTGTATTGGGTATGGCTTTATAATGTTCCTTGCCTAGGAACCTCCCACTGGCTCTTTAGCCCTCAGCTCAAACAGGATTCCTCAAAGGTCATTTCCTGTTTTAGGGGCTCAGCTCAACTCTATCTACTTTAGCACCTCTCCTAATCTTACTCCCTTTTCTTTCATTATGGGATTTCTCTTGCCTGGCACTAATCAAGTTACTAAGCATATTTTTGAATGTAATTTGGTGGATTCTGTTACCAAAGTTTCCTCGTAAAGTCATAGAGGGCAGCAATTATGCCTTTCAGTCTGGTGCTGTGCTTACAGAATGTATTAACATCAGGACCCCGTATTTGTTAGTGAATATAATGACATGAAAGTAGGAGGGAAAGGAAGGAATAGCATGGACACAAATGGGTGTAATCTTTGGCAGCAGTTGATTTTAGATGAGGCTATAGAATGAAATACAGGGGTGTTTTAACCCATGTTTTTATAACTTGGTAAAAATGTTGTTTTGGCAAGCAAAGCCCTGTAAAGACAAAAATGAAATTCTACAAAGCTGTGGCTATTAGTGAAAACATGTGTGTCTACATAATTAACAGTCATTCTAAGATCAGTGACCCTTTCAGGTATTCATGTGGAGAGCTTAATTTAAACAGCCTTCAGGGAAAGAATGAAATATGAAAAGAGATACAGCATCTTTCTAGAGACTCATGAGGCCTCATTGTTGAGAGAGAAAGAAATTGGATGCATATTAACTGAAACATTCAGAAAAAAAAATCAGAGACTTTTCCTCAGACTTTGATTATAAAAGAATGATGGGTGCCACTCTGACATGCTCTTAACTGCTCCAAATGACTCCTCTACTTGGCTGAGGTGCTAGGATAAAAGACTCTTATCTCAGCAATTTAATCAGGTCTGGGATGATTATCAAATATAATATTTCAAGGATCTCTAGAGTGATAGAAAATCAGTAGTGACAAGTAATCCCCTGAGAATAGATGGTGATGGAAGGGGAGGTGATTATGATAGCCACAAATTATGTCCCACATTTTATTCGTTGAGAAATAGGTCAGAGGACCTTTGTCACAATTGAGGTTTTTTGTATTTTTTTTTTTTTTTGTTACTTGAAGGGATGGATTCATTGAAAATAACTAAAATCGGTCTGTCTGTACAGCTTTGTATCTCTCCCATCAAATTATCTAGAATTAGTTGTTCTAACCTGGGCATTAATATTATTGCCCCAACTACAGGTAGAATATTTAAAAACCAGCATTAGATAATGAAAATACAGACTTGAATCTGACAGCCAATTTTACTAAATTATAATTTGCTTATGATCTACAGGAAAAAAAAGAGTGGTAATTATTCCTATGAGGAGAAAAATATTATTATGCCAGGATCAAATCTGTGTTCCAGTCATCTGACACTCACTCAGTGTTCGGACCATTTTCACTTCACCTATAAAACAGACCCAAACAAGCTTTGGGGCTCTGTTTTACTTTTAGTTCTGTGACAGAGAGTGGATTTACTGATGCTTCCAGGTACATAGACAAACTTTCCATTTTCATTTGTAAAATGCCCATTTCCTAGTTTTCTACATACAGGCTGGAGTTGAGGCTAGTCTTAATTGTGTGATATTGAGAGTGGCAGAGGACGCTCCCAAATCTGCTACTCCTAATCACATGTGATCATTGTCAGTCATAATTCAGAATGTAGAAGCATGGTATCCCTGATTTTATATCTATTTCCAAAGCTCTGCTGGTAAAATAAGTTCCTATTGTTTGTGAGAATTTAATCTTTCCTCAAATGATGGGCATTTTATTATTTTTGTGCTTAGCATTATTTAATATTTTTGCCTAAGAAACAATTTCAGACAATCATATTTTGAAGTCCAAAATAAAGCCATGGTGCTTGGTGAGACAACGATCATATAAATCCCTCTTTGGATTTATTTCATTTTCATTTGGCCAGGCTGACTTTAAAACACCAGGAAACAGGTCATCTCATCTCAAACATCTCAGTGCTACAGTATCCTGAGGATTAACAAAACGAGAATAACTTTATCACTGAGTGAATTCTCTATTCACTGAATGCAAAGTAGTCACTTCTATATAGTCTAAGTTTGATTATCCAAGATGGTCTTAAATGATCAACTAAGACGGTTAAGGACCTAGCCATGGGAAGTAAACATAGCTCAAAATAGTCTATCCCATCAGGTTTTTTTTTCCTTGTATGAATATGATCTCTGAGAACGAATGGTCACTAAAATGTAAAGCTGTAAATAAAAAATCAAATACACAGGTATACGTATAATTATGTATTCAATATGTGTAAAGATAAAAAGCAAAACTTAACTACTTCAAAATTGTCCTAGAAATGTTCTCTCTGCTTCTTTTCTCCCCATTTTATTTGAAAGATGCAATTTTTAAATACATGCCTACATCCGCTCACGTTTGTCATTTAAAATATGTTTCTAACTGTTGCTCTTTTGTCCTGATTTTACCAGTATGATCTATAGGAAAACAAATGGAACTGGTGTTTAAATTGCTACATTGCATTTTAGAATATGTCCAAAGTCTCCCATTTAACAAATAGTGGGGAATGGTTGAAATCTGGCTTCTCTGCACAACCTACCTCCCTGACCTTCAGTTTATTTCTAGATGGGTGTAATGGCATTAATAAAATCATGAGTCACTGGACAACTTGTCAAACGCAGATTGTAATTCACCCAGTCTGGGGAGCTGCCCAAGACTCTGCTTCCTAATAAGTTCCTAATTCTGCTGTTGCTGTTTAGTAGAGGAAGATACTGCATCACCCCGAGCCAAAGGGAGTGGGGGACACTCTAATTTCTTCCATGTTTTAAACCAGCATGCCGTGGTTTTCATGAAAATATTTGCAAAACGCCTTTGAGCAATCTCTAAGTAAGTTTGAATTATAGAGGGCGAGTATAAGTTTCTGTCACCATTCTCGTCTAAGTCCTAGTTATTTTCTCATTCTGAGATGGTTTCTCATTGAATCACTGATGGTTAGATAAATCATCACCATCATCTTCGTCACCATCATAACCACCACCACTATCATCATCAGTTTCCTGAGTGTTTATGAGCTGTGGACCAGTTCTGGCATTTTATGTTGACTTCACCCCACAGTAATTTCATGCTGAAAATTGAAACATTGTAAAGGTTAAATTCCAGAAATGCCTTTAATTCTAAATGATGCTTTAAAGAATCTTCATGCTTGAAGGAACTGGGCCAAACTTATAATTATAAAATCAAGATGCTATAGAGATAATTTCCAGACTGTGGATATCAGGTAAATTACAGAAAGGTCAAATCAGGCTCTGTGACCTTCTTCGTTTGCTTAATTTGGGAAAATATGAAAGTGTGTTGAGCGTTAGGGTCTGACTCTGTAGAGAAAGAAGAACAGACCTTTATAAAGTACATCTATGGGAAATATATGAGAATCCCACAAATAATCTAGTATTTGATTAACAGAAATTCAGCCACAAATGTTGTAGCTAAGTTAATGATAGAATAAACATGTTAAAATTGTGTCCCTGAATTATCCCGTTTGATGTATGAAGGGAGTAAGGCATTGCATGTGGCTCTTTGTCTTTCTTTTCTCCCTCAAATTTTGAATAAAGTATTGCAGGCTTTGCTCTTAGATTTCTGTGTAGAATGTCAGCACTGCCTCTTAAGTGTCTGCTTTGATGCGATAAAAGAATAAGTCATATGTTGTGCCAGTGCCTATTTTGTTGCTGAAGCAAAACATTATGAGAAAAAGCAAATTGAGGGAGAAAGAGCTTATTCTGGTCCATAAGTGGAAGGTGCTATACATCATAAATGGAAGTCAAAGCACCAGGGGTGTTAAACATCTGGTCACAACACATCCATACTCTGGAAGCAGTGAATGACAGAATCATATTGATGGTGGCTCCCATTCTCCACTGATACAGTTCAGGATCCTAGCCAGACAATGGTCCCTCTCAAATTGGGTTGTCTTCTTGCCTTAATTTATACAATCATGATAATTCTCAACAAGCATATTCAAAGGCTTATGTCCTAGGTTATTTTATAGTCTGTGTAGTTGAGAGCGCTAAGCATTATGTGTAATCTAAGAATATTAATCTTTACAACTACTATTATCATCTAAATTATACAAACTTCAAGCACATTTCAAAAAATGTTTAATTTTTAGATACAGCACAAGCACTATATGTAATACCAAGATTGAAGTGAATTACCTGTGAAAATATGTTTTTAGAAGTAAATTACAGTACTTATTGGAATGGCCCATTTGTTTAAAGTATTATAACCTAAATACCCACATGTGTTATTGACAGAGTCTTTGGTTATAGATAATTAAAAACATCCAGTTGCCAGCCTGGTTCCTGATGAAGTTGAGGGGAAAAGATTCTGGAGTTACAATATGATGGGAGATGACCATTTCATTCATAGCTGCACACATTCACCCCACATTTTCTTCGCTTCCTATATACAGTCAGTTCTCTGCCAAGGGCATGAGAAGAGAAAGACGAACAGGATATTATGAAGGGCTTACAGTGCTTTTTCAGTCTGGCAGGCAGATTTACAACAGGAGAATTAATGTGCAACTTGTATAAGGGAGGCCACGCTGTGGTGCTAATGCATAAGTTGGCAGCACATCAGCATCTATATCATCTTCATTTTCATGAAGCATAGGACGGACGGAAACAGTTTGCTGCTTATGCCAGCAAATCTCCAAGGTAAGTAAGCCCCCTATGCTGCGATTCACTGTATCCTTCGCCGTTCCCAGAGATGTGGAGTTTGCCTGGGCAGAACTTGTGACATGGAATAAATTGTTCATTCTTCTGTCTGAGGAACTTTGGGAAAATTTAATGTCTGAACTAAGATTTGAATATCAAATGGAGAGCACTTTTTAGAAGAAGATTTGGCTGGCTGGCTATAGAGACAGATTGATGGTTCAGAGCACTTCTGCTCTTGCAGATGACATCAGTTCCTCTCCTAGCACCCAAGTTAGGTAACTAACAACTGCCTGCAAGTCAAGCTCCATGGAGATTTGAGGTATTTGCCTTCCTCAGGAACCTGCCGTCATGTGCACATACCCACACACAAACACATTATTAAAAATAAGATAAAGCTTTAACAAAAAAGAATCTGTTGTAGGAAATTCTACACAAGGAAATGATCAATACTTTAAGTTAGGCAATACCAAAAATCATGGTTATATGCATGGATAATTTTCTTTTGAGTTTCTCATCCTATCAAATAGAGCAATGGTGGGAAGATGTGGGCTCCTAAAAAACAAAGCAGATATGAGGGAGGAAGGATGGCTAAGATGGCATCCTGACATCAGAATATAAGTGCATGTACTAAGGCCTCTGTCTGCATTGGACCCAGAGATTGTTGCTTGGCTTATTATGCCAAGAAACAATGGGAGTCTGTCTGCATGTTTACCTTTGTGTGTATGTTCATGTGTGCAAGTGTATGTGTATTTGAGCATGTGTGTGGAAGCCAGATGTCAACCTGGAGTTGACCTGAAGCTTTCCACCTTGTTTTGGAGGGCTTTGTTCATTGTTAATTTTTGTTGTTGTTGTTGTTGTTATTGTTGTATTTTTTACTGGGGCTTAGGGATTTCCAATTTTACTAGGCTGGCTACCCAGGAAACTCTAAGGATCTTTTTGTTTCCATGTCTCCACGGCTGAGATTACAAAAATGTACCATCGCACCAATTTTCTTTTTCCTCTGTGAGTTCTAGGGATCTAACTCAGGCCCTCATGCCTGTGTGACAAGCTCTTTACTGAGCTCTCCTCCAGCCCCTGCATCCATACATTTTAAAGCAGAATAATTAGATGATCAAATGTACAGACTTAGACAAATCACGCTGGGCCCAATGTGTAGAATAAACAGCATTAGAAGCAAGGACTTAAGAAGGACATGAGAAACCTCTGGTGAGAATCCAAGAGTGCTAGACATTAAGTAGGGTGATGAAAAGGACAGAAGGGCACCGTAAGGACATTTAGAAAACTCATATGCTTGGTAAATTGGTACCACATGATCAGGTAAAGATGAAACTATCAGGGAGGTAAGAGAAAAGCATGAACTGTATATAAGAAAACTACACCAAATAAAAGAATTGAAGGCTACCAAAGCATAATGGCCTTTGAATTTAATGATATAATTACAGGTCATACTTTTTTTTCCAAACTTTTTCTATAAAGAATAACATTTATGGAAGGAAGGTTTATAAGTAGACCAGAAATATAACAGGCAAAATGTTATATCTCAAACTACTGCATCTAAAAAAAAATAGTATATTCTCTTGGTGATTATATAACACTAGTTGCCATGTATAGATAATTATGACCTTGATAAAAGAAAGAAGAGGGAGTGAGGGAGGTGGATTCATTTCACCAGGCACTATGTAAGAACTACTGATGGGTAGCCCTACCATAGACAGTGAGTTAGCTGCTCTTTCCATTGCTATGACCAAGATACATGATAGCAACAATTAATGAGGAATAGTTTTGGCAAGTGGTAGATTAGAGATTGTGGTCAGTCATAGGGCAAATTATGACAGCAGGAGTGCATCTCAAAGCTCTCACATGGAGATCATAGGCCAGAACTGGAAATGCAAGTAACCTTCCAAAGCCCTCTCCAGGTGACCCACTTCTGAGAGCTAGGGCTCCTTTCTGAGAAGCTCTACAATGTTCCAGAACAATGCAACTAGTAATGGATTGAGAGTTTACACCTGTACCCAAGGGAGAAATTTTTACATCCAAACCATAACAAATAATTGGATTAATTGGAGATCTCAACCAAATATCACATGGAATTAAAACTCAACAGGTCTCTATTTTAAAATTCAGGTAATCTTCAAGCTGTATCTTTTTCATAAGGGTAGGAAGAGGGTTGTATGATGTTAATACATTTTGTGTCCACAGCATTATTTAATCAAGTATGTATAGGCTCATTAACATGAATGTCACCTCCAAGGGTCATTTTTTAAAGTGATAAAGATAAATAAAAACAAAAGAACTGTTCCGTCTCATTCTGTTTCCTAAAATATCATTTAGTCTCCCCTCTTCTGTAAGTAGCAGTTTTTAAAAATTTTATAATTTAATTTAATTTTACATATCAGCCATGGATTCCCCTGTCCTCCCTCCTCCAGTCCACCCCCCACTCCCATCTCCTCCAGGGCAAGGACTCCCCTGGGGATTCAGCACAGCCTGATAGATTCAGATGAGGCAGGTCCAGTCCCCTCTTCCCTTTACCCAGGCTGAGCAAAGTATCCCTACATAGGCCCCAGGTTCCAAACAGCCAGCTCATGCACAAAGGACATGTCCAGGTCCCACTGCCTGGGAGCCTCCCAAACATTTCAAGCTAATCAACTATCTCACTTATCCAGAGGGCCTGATCCAGTTGGGGGCTCCTCAGCTATTGGTTATAGTTCATGTGTTTCCACTAGTTTGGTTATTTGTCCCTGTGCTTTTTCCAATCATGGTCTCAACAACTCTCTCTCATACAATCCCTCCTCTTTCTTGCCAACTGGACTCCCGGAGCAAAGATACCTCCACAATAGATGACTGGCAATGGTCAAGAGAAAGCCTGAACTGACCTACTCTGGTGTTCGGATGGCCAAACACCCCAACTGTCTTGGTAGAACTCTCATCCAATGACTGATGGAAGCAGATGCAGAGATCCATGGCCAGGTCCCAGGTGGCGCTCCGGGAGACTAATCTGTAAATAGCTGTTTTTATAAGTTACATTACATTTCATGTTGGTACTGACGATTCTGCACTCATTTCTTTTCCCCAAATAACCTTATACACTTGTATCATCAGGGAAATCATTTTAGCTTTGAGGCTAATAAGGGGCTGGCTATGGCTGAGGTAATCTGATTTCCCATATTTGTCATTTTCTTGTTTGTCATAAAAGCTCATCCTGGGAATACTCAGTTGCTCCACAGTGGAAGTCTGTCTGTATGTCATCGGAAGGCCAGTCTTGATGGTTTCTGTTTAGATAGCAGCAGCATGGATTTTGGTACAAACTATTCCAATTCATGTAATGTGCTTTAGATAAGAATTTATCCCTCACTTTAGTATCATGGATTTTGGTATAAACTACTCCAATTTTAAGTAGTGTACTTCAGATACTAACACTTTTCTGACTCCAGCTAGAGAGCATGGGAAGTACTGACCTACCTGTAAACCCCAAATATCCCCGTGTGTCATAATTGTCTGGAAAATAAGCCAGCTAAAATAACTGCCAGAAATTAGGTAAACCTCCCCAAAAAGACACACTCTGCCGTTCAACTTGTAGTTAGAGTAGTGTTAGCTTGTAACTGAATGGAGCCTAAATATGAGATCTGAGAGCAAACAAACAGAATGGAAGGGAGAGACATGAGATGGAGGAAAGGAAAAGTTTATGGTCATAATTTCGATGGCAAAATACAACCACCACTGTCCAGTTCTATGCCTAAATGCTTTTGTTATGCAATACTATAAGTTGGCTATTTTCATTGGTTTAGTCTGTGTTCTGGGGTCTACCACACAGTGAAGAAAAATGACAGTAGCATTCTATTCACAAAATCTTCCCCTCTGTCATTCTCTGGAATACAAGATAGAAAGTTAAGTTGAGGCAATTAGAGAAAATGCTAGATTGAACACATAAATATTATAAAATAGCATAAATAATCATATCTGTATTAAAGGCAAGTGTCATTGATCCAGTTTAACTCTCTTCAGAGGACCAGAGATTGGAAAATATTACATAACTGCTTGGATACAGCCAAGGATCTGATAATATACTGCACAATAGTTCTCAGCCTTAGATACTTATCACACTCTCCTGGGTAGCTTTTGAAAAGTATTGATATCTGGGTCCTAAAGCCAGAGATTCTGTTTTAATTAATTAATGTAGTACATGGGCATTGAACAGAAAATAAAAAGGCAAAGGATATCAGGGTTATTCCAATTATAAGCTAAGATTCATAAATAGCACTTCAAAAAATGGCTGTATAGCAAGGCAACATTGTGGATGAGAAGTACATAATGATTATCCTTGTCCTGAAAATACCTCATCAGGCATCCAGGACATTTTATAAATCACCAAAAAGCAATTTGTTTGTGTGGCCACCAATCATGCTCCATTGAAACACATGGAAAAAGTGTATCCAGGAGGCAGGATTAGCAGGAAGGGGAAACAACAATCCAAAGGTCAAATTCAATATCCCACCGGAGAAATTGGTCAGCCCTGACTGACCTTTCAAAGAAGCAGTTAATGAAACACACTGAAGAGTCTGCTACATATTGATGGAGCAACTTTCTGAAAACCAATGGAAATCCTTTGTAACTATCACACAGAAAGATCATTTAATCAGGGCACCCATCAACATCAACACACTCTCCCAGTGTATAAAGTGGTGTCTTTTCAAACTAGATCTTGGTCACTGCTGGAGAAGTTCTCAGACGAACTCATTAGGAAGCCATGCTATTTAGCTGGGATTCAACTCTATTTAATTGAGCACTAGAAGCTGCCTATTGCCTCAGCCACATCATATATATATATATATATATATATATATATATATATATATATATATATATATATATGGTCTTTTCAATTACGTGATGCAGAGGGGTCTAGTAGAAGAATATGACACAGATGAATTTAACAGACATGAAATCAATAACTATTTGTTAGTTTGCAAACTCTTGGTACTGTAAAATAATGGCAAGAGGAAACTCACCTATTATTCTTTTGGAAAAGGTACCTCTCTAAGAAGCTATTTTACAAAACAACCTAGCATCTAGCTGACTGTATTATACTTCCTTATTAGTTGATACATTTATATTGGAATGTGTTGTTAATTATGTTGCAAATATAGTGTCGATTATAAGAAAAGTGTTGATGTGAATAAAAGCATATATTTCTAGAATTTTGGCATCTTTTTATAGCTTGCTTCGATTAAATCATAACAACCATGATTGCAAACTAAATCATTACTATGTAAACATGTTATGCAAGCTTACATGGGGTTAAGTTTCTCCCACTATTTATTGAAGGATGTGGAAGCTATTATTTTCTATTAAAATATTATTTTATTTAGAGGTATGTTACCCAAAAGAAAATTTTGCAGTATTTTCTCATGCAAAAAAATCGCAAAGTGGAGGGGTTCTAATGAGGTTAGTAAAGTGCTCTCCTCATTATTATCTGATGAGATACCATCAGTGGTTTGCAGAGAATTTGAATGAAAACACTCCTCAATGACATCAGGTCTGAAAATGTCTGGAAACCAGTTTCTTGGAAAGCCTGCCAATTGAATTATCTGATTATTCTCTGGGAGTGCATCATTACAAGTAACCCAGCCCGTTTCTTCTCATTTCTAGTTTTCTTAATACTATGAGTCTTTCCTGGAAGGCTGTTCAGGATCTATTTTTTTCTATGTCTGTTCACTCTTTAAAATTGTGTTAAGATTAATTTCCATTATTGGGCATTTTGGGATTTATTTTATCCTTTGTCTTTTCTTTCATCATTTTTTTTGAGTAGTCCACATATGAGTCCTGTGTTTACATCTTTTTTCAAACCCTCTCTTTTAGCTACAACTCCTCTAGTGTCCCATACCCACTGGTTTTTAACTTCATGAACACTTCCATAATTATTATACATACACAATACATATGTACCTACTGAGTTCACTTAATGTTGTTTTTATGTACATATGTTTAAAGGACAAACTACTTGTGACTGGACACACTAACAGGGGACTTATTCCTGGAAAAGAATGGTTCCCCATCTCTTATCAGTCATTGTCAGCCTGCAGCTTTCTTTGTAGGAGCTCTTAATCCTAAACTAATACCTCTTAATAACCATATACTGACTATAATAGCTACTGCCCCTTCCAATGAGTTTCTGCTAGATATGAAAAGTCTTTGTTCTTGAGTGTAGAGACTTTATTATTTTCCATAAGCCTTCTCTAGTTCATTGGTGGTAATAACAACTGAGCAACTAGAGTTTTAATAATATAAACAAGGAAGGTAAGTGTAGATGTTTTCAAATATATTCAACCTGATGTTAATCATTCATAGAAATCTGTATTTTTAGTTGTTCAATTGTTTATTCTGTATTCAGCCACTTTTTCAATCATTCATCCATTATAATTTAAGGTAAAGGGTTTGTCATTTTGAACTAAAATATTTTTCATGTATGTAAAAATGCTGAACATTCATTCATAGGCAGTAATGATTTAAAAAAACATTTTAGGTAAAAAACTTCTCCAAAATATATTGGTGTGTTGCAAACTGTCTTGAATTTTGTATTAATAATACAGTGTCCTCTCATTAATTATAAATGCACAACCATTTGGTGGTGAAAAGAAAAGAAAGAGTAAAGAGCAAATAGTGTTAACTGATGAAACAGTGTCTTGGATAGAAACCTCCATTTGTCTGATTCGCTATATAACTTTAATAGCCCAGCACCTTGGGGTCTGTAATTGTTCTAAGCAATGAGTAGATTCTCCTTCATTGTTTGCTTCCTTTTCATTGTTGCATTATGGCTATTTGCAATATTAGAGTGCAACACACACACACACACACACACACACACACACACACACATGCACACGCACACGCACATGCACACGCACATGCACACTGTAACAAAAGCTCTGTCTTTGGGATACCATATGGCAGAGGCCCTGCACCTGAAACCCAAACAAAGCCAACAGCAACAGATTCAGTGTTTGTCGTTGGCTGTTGACTGAGAATTTGAGCTGCCATCAGTTATGCTTTTGAGCCTGGACTGCATTCAACAAAAGCTTGTATGCTGGCACTTTAGAAGAATGAATTAAACTGTGCCTGTGTTTCCTTATCACTGTGTGTACCAGCCAAACTGTGTATGGGTTTGACATTTTAATTAGAGGAACGAAGTGGCCTTATTTCCAAGTTTGTGTAGTCTAGGTAAACATAATGTGTATGGTCTTCTACATATACGGCTTTGAATAGGTCTAATAGCTTTGATAGAGATCCATGCTAATTTGAAAAGAAATTATTAAAGCTTAATAAATTGAATTATAAGTAGTTGTGTTTCTGAGTTTGCATTATTATAAGTTGGTCCCAAAATTATTTCAGGAAACAGCATAGAAAATAGTTTTTTTCTGCTTTTTGATTAATTTAAGAGCAAAACAATCTTAATTTCCTGTGATAGTTGTTTTGATGTAAGATTTGTATTCCAGGATGGCCTCACTAGGCAGCCAATGCCAGCTTCAGACTTGCTATGATCCTCTGCCTCATCCTCTTGAGGGCTAGGATTATAGAACTATCATTCCTAGAAAAGTTGTAAATAAACTGGGCTATTACTTCACAGTGTGGCTGTATAGAATCATGTTCAAAACTAGAATTCCTTCAGTGTATGTCTTTTTGACCTCCCCATGTGTGAGGGCAGTGGAAAAATCACAAGAATTGTATTTACAGAGGGATATCACTAATCCAGTCCCTTCATGAATGATACAATCACTGTGTCAGGTAAAAATCCATGACTATATGAAGGACTTGTTTAAGGCAAATGAGAAAGAGACAGGACAATGGAGGAAGATTTTTATAAATACCAGCTATTTATCTATGACTGTGTAAGAAAGCAAACAGGTTTCTTCACTCTTTTTTTTCCATTGTTGTTTGTTTTTTTGTTTTTCGAGACACAGTTTCTCTGTCATACATAGCCCTGGATGTTCTGACCACACTGGCCTCAAATTCACAGAGATCCATGTGCCACTATCTCCCAAGTGCTGAGATTAAAGGTGTGCGCCTCCACTACCTCTAATTTCTCCACTCTTGAGACTCAGAAGTTGAGTACCACCAGTCTTGTCATTGACACAAAGAACATGGAGAAACCTTTCTGGCAAACAGGATTCTACTTCTCTACTTTTCTCTTCTGTCTCCTAATGACATGACACTTAAGTTTGGGCAGCAATACTGAGTTTAAAATAGATCAAAGACAACAGAGGATTTTTGGTCACAAAAAACTATGACTTGATGTTAGAGAGTACACAATTTCATTTCTGTTTTAACTTGGGAATTGAGGGATGAAGGTTTCTGTTGACTCTTATAATTAAAAGTGTAGCATAATACAATAGACAATGACAAAACAACTCCTGTGCATTTATTAGCCATGAAGTCATTATAGTATACATATAACAAGATTTACCCAAGGCACAGTTAATGAAAACCTAAAGCAGACTTATTTCATCATTGTTGTGGACTCAAAGTGGTGTTTGAGGACAGAGGCAATTTAGAATTCTGTAATATCCTTAATAAATGTATGTGTTATTCTACTTTGTAAAAGCCAAACAGGAAAAGAATATTATTTTTGGTAACAAAACATGCAAAGGTTCTGATGAGATGGTTCATCAGGTCAAAGTGCTTGTCACCAAGTTTGAGGTTGATCCTCAGGAGACACATAGTGAAAGGAAGGATCCAGATTTCACAATGTGCCCCCTGACCTTCATATGCACACCATCGCATATGTTTATTTATTTTTCATGCACACAAAATAATGAATGAATACAAATGTCATTTTTAAAATATACCAAATGCTTTTTTTTTTTTACATTTTCAAACTTTCATTACCTTGTATCACTGGCTTATGTGTAATATAGTGGGAATATTTAAAATGAGGAAAGAAAATATGACAGAGAAGTCCAGCTGTACATTTCTGACTACTTAAAGCTTCCACAGTTTGTCAAAGTATTTGTGTATCATATAAATATTTTATATGATTGTTTCATGTGTTTTCTCAAACTATCTCAATATAAACTAATAAATGCTTAGTCCTTGATGACATGATTCACGGTGAAAGAATTCATAGGAAAATGGCAAGCTGTTCTGAATATAGCACATTCCACATTGAGGTTTATGGACCATAGAATTTTGCTTGTGCAGTATCCACATAATAAGACAAGGATAGGTTATTCATCTGGGCATATGTTTCACAGATGTATAACTTCTTTGACCTCCATAGTCCTATGTTCTACCAAGGAGACCCTTATACTTGACTAAAGGTAGCAGTGTCCTGGGGTGGAATTATTTTAGATAAGTCTGTTAGAGGAAACCATCCTGGCTTAACAAAATAGACTCTTAGCATCCCTTTACAAATCTGTTTTTAGCAATATCATGTGGCTTGACAGAGATACTCCACAATGGAAAATTTATACCAAAACCTATATTCCTTTCACAGAAAGATAGGCTATTTTTCTAACTGAAATCTTACCAAGAGTAAATGCAGATGGTGATTACCCATTCTGAGACCCTAACCTTACTCTGTAATATCGTATAATTGTGTTTTAAATATAAAGATATTAAAAGCAGAAAGAGAGAAACAAACAAACAAACAAACAAAAAACACTTTTGTGGATCTAGCTTATAGAACCAAATACAGAGATTATAGAGAGTGCCTGCATGAAGACCACAATAAAAGCATTGCTTAAGTCACCCAATCTAGACACAGCCTGGATGTTCATCTACAAGGGATGACTGATTGTAGTCACCTTAAATATCATTGGATGACATATCATTTAATTATGGAAAGGGGTGAATTAGATGCCAGTCATTATTTTATGCATATAGCACCTATGTGTCACTAACTCGAAAAGAGTATTGTTGGTAATTATGTACTTGATAATTATATTTATACAAAATAAATGACCTTAAAACCACATAAAAACAGGTTTTTCTTAACCATTGTGTGTTTAGCTGATTTGCCAAATTCATCTCTGTTCTCTACTCCCTCTATAATATATTCAAGAGGCATTCAGGTTGCTGTCTGAAAGCTGACTCCCATCTGGGATTCTATACAACTAAGTTTCTATCATCATCTCTTACACAATAAGTTGTTTTGTTGTTAAATGCCTTTGTGTGGTATCATTCTTGCAACTGTGACATGTAATAAAAGTATAAATGCATGATAAATAGGTGGGATAAGAAAAGGTATTATTGTTTTAATTTAAAACAAATTTAAAACTTTAGAGACACCATGTGGCTGAAAGCCACAATTATATACTTGAAACTTGTATGTGAGCAGAAAAAACATGACAAGATCAGAAGACACAAATACAGAAGAATACTGCATTGAAATGCTTCACAAACAGCATCAGAGTTTGGTTCCACTCTAGAGAAACCAAACCAAACTGATTTATGGTATACTTTAGGTAAGAATGTTTAAAAACCAGTAACTTCATAACGCAAGAAAT
This sequence comes from Onychomys torridus, assembly GCF_903995425.1. Taxonomy (NCBI): domain Eukaryota; kingdom Metazoa; phylum Chordata; class Mammalia; order Rodentia; family Cricetidae; genus Onychomys; species Onychomys torridus. The sequence goes on from NC_050465.1 coordinate 64,794,232, forward strand.
ACAAGTAATATACTTTTATATATGAATAAATTATCAAAACATTCTATTTTGCATCATAAACTATGGTCTTTAGCAACTTACAATTTTTTAATGAGGTGGAACGTGTAGATCATATATACTTGCATATTAGGTGTAAGATAAATGTGGAGGAACATTCTGCTAACACTGAGGTTCCTAACAGGAAGATGAATGAGAGCAAATGGAAAGAAAGAAGGGAAGTAATATGTAGGGCAAATAAAAATGTGTGCCGACTATTAATAAACTATCATAAACAAAACATCATTCTGTCTATGATAAAACTTCACACATGTAAAACTTTAATTTGTATGCTTACTAGTTCAAGAGCAATCAAGAATGAAGATGTTGGTTTACTTAGGCAATGTAATAATGAGTAGAGGGATTTATTTGGCTTTTAATCATTTTAATGTAATATATGTATAAGATAATTTAAGAAAAGGAGATAGAAGATACCATGAAAGATAATTCTCAGGAAATTTCCAATTTGATTCCTCCAAGTCCCATGTCTAAAGCATGTGAGCAATATCACCCCAAGTGGTACAACTTTATTAAGCTATCTCTGTGTGTATGTACATATATCATATGTATTTTAAAGTAAACCAAAAACAATGTTTCCCTATGGTATTTTAGTATGCTTAGTGTTATTTATTTCTCCTTGCTCCCCTCCCTCTTGTTTTTCACATTTTTTCCCTTCATAGCACCTGTTTTCTATTATACCCCTCTCTAGAGATCACTGCCCTTGTAGTCTCTTTTAATTTTACTGTCTTCTACAATTACACCTGATAATATATATGTATACATATATATTCACATCTACATTCATATATAGATATATATTCACATCTAAAAATTCAGAACCAGGATCTACTAACAAGGGGGAATATGTGGTATTTGTCTTTCTGCGTCTAGGCTACCATACTCAGTAATATATTTTACAGTGTAAACCCTCTGAGCCATAACAATGACCATACTAGTGAGATATACCCAATGGTGCAGTAGTGACACTTCTTTCTTAGGAGTAACCAACAACTATCTAGTTGGATTGAAGACATTCACCCACTCAGTACGAGTGTAGTCACATCTGGTACTGTAATCTGAGCAAACTATCTCCTTGTAAATCCTGGACCCTAGAGAAGAAACCAATTCTGCCAGTCTTCTAAGCCAATATAACTCCTAACTATGTTCTGAAAACATCCTCACATCCACAGGTAAGCTCTCATCCTCACCCTGCTTAAATCTCTCTACCCCCCAGTATTCTCCTGTTCTATATTTATTTCTATTGTCTATGCTCTAGCACTGCACATATTTGTGTTTTTGTTTGTTTGTTTGTTTTTTTGAGACAGGGTTTCTCTTTATAGTTTTGCTGCCTGTCCTGGATCTCACTCTATAGACCAGGCTGGCCTCAAACTCACAGAGATCCCCTCCTGGCCCTGTCTCCTAAGTGCTGGGATTAAAGGTGTGAACCACTACCGCCTGGCCTCACCTCATATCTTTTAAGGAATGTCCCACCTAATGGTACCTTTCTAGTTTCTTGACTTCTACAGGAACTTCAAATTGAATATATAGAATCAAATATTCAAAGTTAAGCTATAAGTTTGAGGGAGACTATGCAATAGTATCTTCTCCTCCACCTCTGGCTTGTGCTATCTCATTAATAGTTTTTGCAGTACCTTCCATTTACCTCTAAATTTCATGTTTATTTTCATGTGGATAAAATTCCTTTGTGTATACCACATTTTCATTAACTACCATTATTCCATGGCCATGTAGGCTGCTTTCATTTCTTAGCCCTTGTTAGAAAATGCTACATAAGGAGCTAAAGCAAGTGACTGATGAGGTTAAGACATTTGTACCTCCACTGTAAAGACAAGAGAACATTGAGGAAATGGGTACAAAGAATATAAGAATCCAAATATAGAGAGAAGGGCTATGGAATGTCAGGTTTGGGGACAAGACTCAATCATTGCAATCAGAAACTCACAATAGTTTCATATTCTTATACTGGATCTTCACAAGAATGGGTTTAACAACAGCAGGCATGGATGGAGGAGGGACTCTGAAGACCCCTTCCCTTACTCATGAATTATTCCCTACTGACAGACTCAAGGAGTCACCACCCTCTTCAGACTCAGAATCTGATGGATAGTTCTAATCCAGTGGTTATACACATAGCCCTGATAAAACTAAACAGGTCACAAGACAAAACAGAAGTCATGAATTTGAGAAAGGGATTGATAGAGATTAAAGGTTTGACTGGAGTGGGAGGGAGATAAGAGAGGATGTGTGTGGGAAGAGTAACCAGTATATGTTATATACATGTATGAAATGCCAAAGAATAAACTAACTTATAAATAGGAGAAAAGACAAATAGATGTATATTTTTATTCTTAACTTCTGTAACTCTAAGAGAACAAACAACAAAATTATTGATTTATAGTAAAATTAACATTTTCATTACTTTCCATATGATTTCAAACTTACAGAAAGAAAATGATTTACAAATCATGTAAAACGGCCAAAAATGGCTCAGTGGGTAAGAGCTTGCTGCCAGTACTGAGGATGTGAGTTTGATTCCTGGGACCCACATGGTGTAAGGAGATAAGGACTCAGAAAGTTGTTCTCTTGCCTCTACATATATGCCATGGCAGACATACAGACACACACACACACACACACACACACACACACACACACACACACACACACACACACAGACAGAGAGAGAGAGAGAGAGAGAGAGAGAGAGAGAGAGAGAGAGACATAAACTAGTATTTTCAAAACAACCATAAGACTTCACATGTTCTTTAAATAAGTTTAGAAAATTTAAAATTTTTATAGAACTTTTTAACACAATGTTGACTATCTGTCTATCACCTATGTATTGTCTATATGTCATCTATCTACCATCTATCTATCAACTATCTATCTACAATCTACTTGTCTACATCTATCTATCATCTATCATGTATCTATCATCTATCTCTTTCTTCTGTTTATATATAATTCTTTCTCAAAATATTAGAGATTAAATAGCAGATTTTTTTGTAGTATCACAATCATTGTATCCTAAGAACAAAAGCTTGCTGTTACACAACCAAAGAACCATACTATATCCAGAAAATGTAACACTGATCTATTACTATTTAATCTTTTGCTGGAGTTCAAATTTTACTGCTTGGATCTGTGATGATTATGGTGGTGGTTTGAATATGAATGGCCCCCATAGGCTAAATGTTTGAATGATTAATCATCAGGGAGTGGCACTCCTTGGTAAGGATTAGGAAGTGTGGCTTTGTTAGAAGAAGTGTGTTAATGGGGGGTGGGCTTTGAGGTTTCAAGTGGTTATCTTTCTTCCTACTGCCTGAGGATCTGGATGTAGAACTCCCAAGATCTCCAGAAACATGTCTACCTCCATGCCTCCATGCTCCTGCCATGATGATAATAGATTAAACCTCTAAAACTGCAAATAAGTCCCAATTAAATGCTTTCTTCTATAAGAGTTTCTGTGGCCATGGCATCTCTTCACTGCTGTAGAACACTAAGACAGTGATCGTTCTCACATTTCTCCTCAGAGTTCTGAATATAATGTGAGATCCTTTGTTGCTTTTTGTTTTCAAGTCATCCTTTTACCTCTTAGAATATCATTTTATTATCAAGACAAAAGTATCAACTGTAAATATATTAATAAATTTAAAGGAAAATGATTGTAATAAATTTTAGATAATCCTAGCAGTCAAAGAGAAACCCCCAAAACATGAAAATTCTCCAACTGAAATTGCAAAATATACTGAATTGGTCTAAAATCATATATGAGACATCAAAATAAATGAGCTATATCTATGGAATATGTGACCTAAAACAGACAAAGGAAAATCATTTGGAAAACACAAAGTTAAAAAAGAGACAAAACTTAACAGAGCTTCCAATATTTGTTCCACATTATCAAATAAGCTAACCCGTCTTGACTGGAGCTCCAGAGAAGATATGGAAAGCACTAAGTATGAAGGAATAATCCCTATGATTTCAGGGTTTTCTGGAACACATAAACAAATGCTTGTAGCTTAGAAAAGAGAACAGCAGATACATAAAGCAATCGTTGGCACATGGCTTTCAAGATACATAAAAGCAATGGTAAAGAGAAAAGTCTTGGCAGCCAGTACCTCAGCTCTATGAACAGGAATAGTTATATACACTTTCTATCTAAAGCAACAGAAGCAAAAAGGTAACAGATAGCCTTTACAACACAGAAAGCAAAGAAAATCTGTGAACTCACAATCCTATATGCAACAGAGAGGAGAGATCTAATAATGGAAGGAATAGCTAGGTAGATATGCAAGGAAATGGGAAACTTTGAAGACACTCTAAATCAAATAGGTCAAATATCATACATTGCCTTCTTCTCATGTATTCTAGAAAGGACCACATTTCTAGATTAAGTCAAATTCAGGATATAATAATGAAATAACACAAAATATGTCTTCTAGTAAAAAAATTTAAATAAGAAATCAATCAATACATAAAGAAATTGTAGAAAATACTGAAAATGTAAAGATTTAATGACATAATTGTCTTGATTAATGGGTCCAAGAATAATCATTCTAAGGAAATACTAGAAGATGCACAAAAAGTAAGTGCAAAATATTTTATGTGACACAGATAATGCAGCCTTAATTAGAGCTATGTTTAGTTATAGATATTATTTTAAAGAAACATTTAAAATCAGTAAACTTTAAACTTTACAAACTAGTCAAAAAAAAAAAAAAACCTTCCAAACTAAAGGCTTTACACTTGCTTGAAAAGAGCTTTACCAACAACAATGGTAAAAAATTAGTTAAAAAATTGAGTGAAAGACTGAATTCCTTCATCCTAAGATCAGGAACAACTAAAATGTGAATATTGTACTATTGTATTGAAGTATCTAGCTATGACCATTAAGCAAGAAGGAAAAAAACCCATTCAGTTGGGCAAACAAAAGTAAACTGATCTGTAAGTGCATATGATATGATCTTTATAGAGAAACTTCTAAGGAGTATACAGAAGCACACTCGCATGCGTGCACACACACACAGTTAGAATGATTAAATGAGTTCATTTTCTACAGTGAATACAACCAGCAAACCCAAGTTAGTTCTACTTTATACACCACCAGTAAACAATGTGAAAAAGAAGTTCACAATACATTTTTACTTACTAGAGTATGAAAAGATAAGACTCTTAGGAATAAACTTAATGAATGAAGTAAAAGAGTAATATACTGAAAAAATATATTTGATCATAAACTTAAAATTCTAAGCTAAGCCAATAAATTTCCATAGTGAGTTTGAAGTATTAGTTTTCATTCTCTAAGAAAACTTAGATTTTTCTCAATATACAAAAATTCTTAGAGAACAAAATAATCATCTTAAGCATAAATATTAGTTTAAATTAAACTTCAGATAGACCTTTAAATTAATAACCAGTTACAGCTGAGAGAGAATATTTGAAAAACCCTGTATTTGCTCAAAGGAGTGATATTTAAAAATACATAAATAATTACTGCAATTAAAAAGACAATAAATCAATGTATAAAACAGACAAAAACTTAAATAATGATTTCCAAAAGATATTTATAACTGTCCAATAAGCACACATCCAGGTAATTAATATAGTGAATAGGAAGTTGAAAGCAACATGAAATATCAGCCATCTTATCAGAAGGAATAAAAGTAAAAATACTGACAGTCCCCCAGTACCAGGGAGTTTTCTCAGCAGCTTAGAGTAGTGGGGATGTAAGGCAATGTGTAGCTTTGCAAATGGTTAAGCATTTCTGCTGTGTGATGAACCCATACAGATGCTCACTTGTGAAAGAGAAATTGCAATCCTCAGTCTTTAATCAAGAGGAATGAAATAACATGTCTGCAAAACCTTTATGTGAGATTGTTCACAGCAGCTGTATTCATGAGAGTCAAATACTGGAAACACCCCAAGTATCCATCAATATAAGAATGGATAAACAAATTGCTGTATAATCGTTCAAGGGAATAATACCCAGCAACTACTAGAACTCAAGTGTAGATGCAAAAATATCTTCAATAGATCTTTAGATCATTGTGTTGAACAAAATATGCTAGGCACAAAATGGTTTGAATCATATTTATATGACATTTCATAACTGACAGAACAGTGTGGAGAACACATGGGCACAGACACATGAACACAAACACAGGCACATGTGCACACAATTGCTAACATGTGTTCACATACATACATACATAGCCACAGTTGTGCATGCACATATGTACATACACATATCCATACACACACACACACACACACACACACACACACACACACACACACTCCCCTTAGTAGTTCCAACCAAATACCTTTCACTGTGAATCTGCATTCTGAGAGATTCCAGTAGCATACTATGATATGAACTGAGGTAATAGAACTGTGTTATATATGACAGGTGGCTTGGGAACTATGTACAGAATGCACAAATTGAACCAAAGGCATAACAGTAGAGGTGAAACTTTGGAAAGTGCTTGATTTCAACCTATCTATCAAGCAGTTGATGTGCTTGAGTTGCGTTTCTGGTCTCTGTGCTACAGCAAAAAGGCCAGTCCTTGCAGTCTTTCAGCTTTGGCTTTTATAAAACTCTCTGACTCTTTAATCATATTTCTGAGGTTTGATAATGTAACTAATATAGTTGAAATATTTTCAGAAGCTCTTTGGGGTGTACCATCTTCAAGTATTTTATCAGCACTTATGCAGGATAATGTTCATTTCACTATATGATTATATTCCCAAAGGAATATGCCATCTTGCAAACAGTGATTTTTATACTTTAGTCATGGAACTGAAACCCAATCAAATACAACAAGAGGAACCTCATAGATTTTTAATTTCTTGTTGTTAATTGTTGGAGTGTGTGTGCAGGTGTGAGCATGGATATGAGCGTATGAGTGTGGGCACGCACCTGCCCCAGCCTGTGTGGAACTCACAGGATATTTTCCAATAATTTGTGCTCTCCTTCCTTAGTGAGTTCTAGGGATTATGCTCAGGTCACTTTGCTTGTATGGTAAGTGATTTTACTCACTTAGATATCTTGCCAGTCCAGGTTTATTTATTTTTTATTAGTTATGAAAACCTGAGAGGCCAAGAAAGCTTGATATCTATTATTTCTATTGTTCTAGTTTCTATTCTGTTGCTATTATGAAATACTCTTTAAAAAGGAATTTAGTGGAGAGAGGGTCTATTTCAGCTTACAGTTTCTCCTTAGGTGACATTGTCTAGCAATTCCATTGAGCCAGCTCTGGTTTTGTATTTCTTTCCTTCTAGAAATGACAGGTTTATCTTCCAATGTTGCTATGTCACAGTCCAGTGAATGACTTGTGGATTTCGTGTTTGAACAATTGTTTAAACCACCCATCCCTTCATTTCTATTCCCATAGACCTTATTTCATATTCAAGAGGAAACAGACGCTAGAAGAGCTTTGTGCAATTAATCAATAACCCAGTTTACATAAACTCTAAATTCTCTAGTAATTTAAAAAGGGACACTAGCTGAAGTTTTAGAAGTCAGAAAAGAATGTATGGAAAATCTGAAAATGTTAAATTGTTAGGCAAAATTTTAATGGAAACTCATTAAAAGCTATTTAGATGAAAACAACATAGAAGGAAAATGATGTGAAAACATGACTAGCATTTTTATGTTGGGGAATCATAAAAGCATCCACCATAGCACACGAATTAAGATAGTAGGAATTTGGGGAGAGTGAAGGTATAGGAAATTCAGCTTTAAACATGATGCTTTACCTTCCTGTTCCTGTCTTAAGCTGATGTGGTTCTAATTCAAACTCTGAGATAGCAAAAGCATGGCCCATTTGGCTTACTAAGTTGATACTAATAATGCTAAGTTTTACTGGTCACTAGTTGAAGCATTCTAAAATCCAACTTGACTCCAGGGTTAAATCAAAATTCCAAAGTTAGTAAAAGGAGGGGAGGTGAGGAAATGGAAGAATCTGATCAGCCTTATCATGAGTCTGGGAGCTTCAATAATAGGTCTAGGTTAGAGTTGAGTAGTTGGAAATCTCCTCAAAGTCTTGCCTTGTTCCGTGATATAATGCAGAAAATGTGAAGCCTAAGTAAAGAACTTTGATGGAGTTCAGAGAGTGACAAAAGAGAGAGAAGACAGGAAAGAGAGTTGGGGATGAATGAGCCAATGGTTGAATTATGAGGGCATGATTGGCAACCCCAAAGTTTTTGGTTCCTGAGAATTTCTGCTGTTTTAAGTAATCAAACTAATCTTTATGTTAGTCTTACACACACACACACACACACACACACAAATGAGCTATGGTGTCCCAAAGGGTATTTAGGTCAACATGGACGTTGGGGCATTTCTTGGATTACTCACAATTTCTTTTATTAATTTTATTAGTTTCTTTCAATTAACTGTAACTTTCCATTTGGAAATAATTTAAATTACAGAAAATTTCAAACTAAAGATTAATAGAAATTATAATGAACTTAAGAAAATCAATGTACAAGTTCTTAACATCTTGGAGTCTGGATTAGAATCAAATCAATTTAAGAAAGAAAGGTGTTCTAGGGAAACAAAGACCAGGATTAGACATCTCTTGCAGATGTGCTAGCAAAGCAGTCCCCATGTACTGGCTGGCATGCCATTTCTCCTTACTTCAGTTTTCATTTTATTTCCACTGCTAGAATTATTATATAGTTTTGGTTGTTTTAAGTTGTCTAAATTGTGTTGGATTTTTATAATCCTCTCTTACAACTGATCTTTTCTTCTTTTTGGTCATTTTGAAAAAGATGAAAGCAAGCAAACAATTAAAATGCCTACATTTTCTGAGAGTTACTGAAGGATACCACAATACATGTGAAGTATCATTTATGTACTTGGGATTGTACAAAAAGAAAGAGGAACTTTCCAAGTGTTCCTTAGTAAAGTGTTCTGGTTATCCTCTCCAAGCCTATTGTTCGAGTAAGAGCATAGAGCTATTTGAAGCAAAGCTGAAGCGGAAAAGCAAGTCTTGAAGAACCATCATGCAGACTAAGGGAGAAGGCACTCCAGAGTGGGGCTTCTCTAAGGCAGAGACTGAGAGGAGAAAATATATGTTTTGTCTGCACTTTGGATAATTGAATGCAGGTGTGTAATTAAAAATGTATTTCATTAAAGCATGCGTGCTAGGTAACAGCTGATGCATACTCTTAAAAGCTCAGCTTGCAAAGTCTTTTTTTCCACTTTTGTTGGCTAAGAGAAACAGGTAAACTGAATTTTGTAAACAATCAAATATGATTAATCAAGAGAGAGCTGCACCATTGTAACTATTATCAATTTAAATATCATGGAAACAGAATAGCAGCTGTTTTATCAGTATTTTATACCTGTTATATAACTCATCATTTGAAAGTATACTCATCAGTGGACTGTGTTATGCTCATGGGGCTGTATCCCTACCCACATTTAGACTATTTTAAGCATCTTGTTATAATTTCATTCAGCTGCTGTTACAAACCCTGACCTAAAGCAACTTAGGGGAGGAAAGGGTTAATTTTCAGGGATGTTAGGGCCAGAACTCAAGCAGGAACCTGAAGTAGAAACCTTAGAGGAATGTTGCCTGTGGCTCAAAGGCTTGGGCTTACCTAGCTTCCTTACATGGCCCAGGCCCAGTTACCTAGGGAATGGCTCTGCCCACAGTGGCCCATACCCCACTACACCATTAATGATCAAGATAATCCTCCACAGATATGGTCACAACCAGTTTTATCTGAGGAATTGCTTAATTGAAGCTCCCTTCTCAGGTGACTCTAGGCTGTGTAATGTTGACAGTAAAAGCTGACTAGGAAACTTCTCAATGAGAAATTTCCTGTTCTCTAGTCACTATCCATAACCCACCTGTATCTCTCCACAGTTGTGAATATCAAACATAGCCTACAATTAAGTAGTACAAGTTTTTCCTCTGGAACTTTCTAAACTGTGCAGTGGAGTTAAGCCAACATTATCTTAAATGTGTTATTATCTGATACATGTAATTGTCAATATTGAAATAATACTATTTCTATGGACTCTATGGTGATGTGTTTTCAGTCGCCGAGAAGCCATTTTGATTACTTTCTCCTTGGAATTACTGACTTCTGTACATGAGACTGAACCAGCAGGTGTATTATAATACACTGTGATCAGAATGAACCCAGAGGTTGAAGAGTCTAGGTTGGTGAGAAATCTCTAGCAGGCACAGATCTACTCTGTAAAGTCATAGATTTATCCGGGGGTTGGACACTGACTTTAGCTGTAAGAGACCCTGTTAGTAGTTTCTCTAGGAGCTTTAGTACCTTCTTAATAATCTCAGAGTGTGCGTGAACAGACTCCCAGTAAAGGTTACTGCCTGGCTATCAGTTAGACTCTAGAAGCTTACAACGAGAGACTTGCAAAGTGTTTTAGTTTTAGTGTGTAGATCCTCCAGTAATGAAAACAGAGTGGAAAGAAGGTGGCTTTTGTTGTTTCCTTTGATGTTAGCCTTCAGCTGCTATTATTAGTCATAGATCACAGCAGGAAAAGGACAGTGGAGAGTTTGTCCATAATGACAAGTCGGGGAGATCCAACACACCCATCCATCACTAATGACTGTTGTATATATTCAACAGAGGCAATGAAATGCTGGGATGTGGCTCAGCTTATAGAATCCTTGCAGGTTTGAGCCCTGGGTTTGACCTCTAGCACTACATAAACCAGGCAGGCTAGTGAAAACCTGCAATCCCAGCACTCAGGAGTTGGAGGAAATCAGTAGTTCAAGTCCAATTTCAGCCAAAATGAGTCTAAGGTCAGCGTGGACTACCCCATACTTTGACACAAAAAAATGGAGACAGGGAGGCTAGAGAGATGGTTCTGTGGTTAAGAATGCTTACTGTTCTTGTAGAGGATGTAGATTTGGTTACCAGGGTCTACAAGGTAACTAACAACCATCTGTAACTTTGGTCTAGGGGATCAAACCTCCTCTTTTGAGCTCTATGGGCACCAGGCAGGCAAGTGGTACACATTCAGTCAAAATACTTGTACATGTAAGATAAATAAAAATAGATAAGTCTATTTTTTTTTATTAAAGGCAAAATGCCAAACACTTTTGCCAATACATTGGTATAGAACTGGGACCATAATTAAAGCAAGCTTTGAGACAAAAGTTGTTTTATGGCCAACATGGGGAAATTAAATATCCTGTATAATCATTTTGTCCTCTGTTGTATTCTAAGTAACTATAATTAAGCCATTGTTAAGTATCAGAGACATCCAAGGAAGGAGGAATGATAATGTGACTGGGAAATGACATGAAGCAGATGAATAACAAAATGTAGCAGATAAGGATTAATAGTGTTACCTTCATTTAATTTGATTTTGCATAGACAGAGAATGCACCTCACTTCCCACATAATATTCTCTGATTGGTAAAATAGCTACATGAACTTTACTCATTGGATTTATATTAAAATAAGGAAACATTATGCTTCCCATTTCCAAACTGGCTTAGTTGTTGAAACACTGTAAAATTGGATGCAGAAAAATTAACACAAATCATGCTTAGAAAATGGGATAGAAAAAATTATTCAGATAATTTGTTACATTTGTTTCTAAAATAGATTGTTTCTGTGTTAGTTTAAATATAAAGTCTTATTGAAAAGCCCCATTCTATCAGTCTAAAGCCCCTTCAATAAATGACATATTTCCAATCACTTTGATGGTTATTCTAAGCTTCATCATGACAGCCTTGGTTATCAAAGCAATTGACTTTGGTGGGATGAACAAATGAATGCATGGGCTCAGCACTAAGCCTCCAAAATAAGTAACTGGGGCAAAACTAAACAAACTACAAGTAATCAGGTCGTTATTTAATTCCCTAAATTAACCTCGTGCCTGCACCACTGAATCCACACCACTTTTATTTTTCTAATTCTATCACTTACATTTTTAATTAACTGTTAAATGTCCCCCTCTAAATAGACTATAATTTAAATGAAGGCAAAGTTCACAGGAGTCTCCTTTTCTTCCTTCTTTTTGCTATATATAAACAGGTGAAGTATGTAGAATGACTTCAGGCACACAATAAAAACTAGGAATAATGGCTGACTAAGTCCATAAGAGGAACAGCCTTTACATCTTAGTGTGATATCTTTAATCTGAAGTCTAGATGATGTCCTGGTAGCAGGCAAAACTCTGGTTAAATTGGCCTTAGTGCACAGAGTGTGTTCAGTGCCTAAATCTTATAGAATGTTCTTTAAATATTGAAAACGGCCTATTGTAAGCCTCAGGGAAATAACAAACAGCTGTAAGTAAAATGGATAATGGCCATACATTTGATCAATTTGTGTTGTTAGTAATTTGACTGAAGATTCACTTATTGAACCAAACTTGTGGTGGTATTGTGTACCCTAATAAACTTATCTGGGGTCAGAGAACAGAACAGTCACAGTGTTAAACATAGAGGATAGGCAGTGGTAGCACACACCTTTAATCCTAGCATTCCCGAGGCAGAGATCTACCTGGATCTCTGTGAGTTCAAGGATACAGCCAAGCATGGTGACTCATGCCTTTAATCCCAGGGAGTGATGGCAGAAAACAGAAAGGTATATAAGGTGTGAAGACCAAAAACTAGAAGTTTTAGCTGGTTAAGCTTTTAGGCTTTGAGCAGCACAGTTCAGCTGAGATCCATCTGGATGAGGACTTAGAAGCTTCCTGTCTGAGGAAACAGGATCAGGTGAAGAATTGGCGAGGTGAGGTGGCTGTGGCTTGTTCTGTCTCTCTGATCTTTCAGCATTCACCCCAATACCCAGCTCATGTTTTATTTTATTAATAAGACCTGTTAAGATTCCTGCTACACAACCTACAAATGTATGTGTGTGAGCACACACACACACACACACACACACACACACACACACACACGTACATGGCAGCATACTTGGTACTATTAATTTAAAGTCTTATTAACAAGCATTTTGAACTTTGCAGTATAGTTGGAATTTTCTTTGGGCTGCCAACCAGGTCCCAAATAAAGACACGGGAACTTATTATTAATTAGGAATGTTTGGCCTTCACTTAATCTTGTCCCAATAGCTCTTTTAACTTAATTTAACCTGTTTCTATTCATTTACATTATGCCTTGTGGCTTTTTACCTTTCTTTCATTTTCTTTCATTCTGTATATCCTACTTTCCTGCTTCCTCCATGTCTGTCTGTCTGGCATCTCTTTTTCTTTCTTTCCTGAGCCCAAATTCTTCCTCCTACTTAATCTGCCTGCCTGGAAGTCTGGTCTATACCTCTTCTCTCACTATTGGCTGTTCAGCTTTGTATTAGACCAATCAGGTGCCTTAGTCAGGCAAGATAAAATAGCAACATATCTTTACATAGCTAAACAAATGCAACACATCTTTGCCTACTTAAACAAATATTCCACAACAATGTATGAATAAAACAGATATATTGCTCTCATACTTGATATTTTTCTTTTTAAAATTTATATTCTATTTTCAGTTATTTATTTTTGTGTGTGTACTCACACAAGTGTGAGAGCTGTGTGTGTATGTGTGTGTGTGTGTATGTGTGTATGTGTATGTGTGTGTGTTTGTCTGTTGTGTACCTATGGAGGTCAAAGAACAATTTTTGGGAGCATGGTTGGTAGCAAGTGTCTTTACAGACTGAATCAACTTACTAGCCACAGAACTTAGTCTTATACTGTCTTCATTTAGATGGTTATTATTATATTAAAGAGAGTTGATATTTAGTTATCAATTCTACTATAAAATTGCATGCGAGTACTAATTGATTGTTTTAATTAGGTAAGAAAGTATATTGATATGGTTTTAAAATGTTTTGTTGACAGTAAATATTAAAACTCAAAGGCATGGTTAATTATTGTTTAAATTAATGGGAAGTTAGGTAAATATGCTATATATATGTAATATATTTAAATATAATGTATTTAATAGCAAGACTGATAAAAGAGACATGCTAATTAATTCTCAAATAGAAAAAAGTAAAAATGATGTTATCCTAAACTTTGTAGTAAGTAATGTCTTTGCTGTGCAGAAAACTTTGTAAATTATTACTTTAAAGAAGGCATTATATATTAATGTCAGGATTCTCAGGGATGTCAATAGCCAAAATCAGGTTTTGGGGAGGATTTCTTATATCTCCACTTATTGAAGGTGCAGATCATAGCACTATTAGAATTATTTGATAGACATAAACATTGGGAATGAATTTAATCATTGGTGTTATCACACCAATTTAGTTAGTTAACAAAACATTGGAATAAAATAACCATAGTATTCCCCCAATTTTAAATTAATGATGCCACAGACGTCCACATCATTGTGTAGTCCAGGACTAACCTCAGAACTTCTCAAAGCATAGGATAGCCAACCACATGCTTCTAAGCCTCACCCTGTCACTTCCTCCTCCACACACTATTTCATCACAATCATACTAGTACAGGAATATGCCAGGTTCGCAGAACTCCAGCATTCACGCATGTCTCTACTTGAGGAAGTTTGCCCATTCTTCTTATTTAAGAACTGAATTGACATACTCAGGAGTAGCTCAAGGGGTCAAGTGCTTGCCATGTTTACTGTGGAGACCTGAGTTCAGACCCTCAACAGTCATGGGAAAATAAAAATGCTTGGTCTTGGTAAACATACTTGGAATTCCAGTGCTAGGGAGGTAGAGAATGGTAAGCTGGTGATTCTGAGGCTCAGTGGGTACCAACTCAAGCTAGTAGTATGAATTTTAGGTTCAGTGAGAGATCCTGAATTAAAATAAAAGGTGAATAAAGCCATTGAGAAAAACATTCTGAAGTTATGTCAACTTCTGGTCTCTACACATGCCTGTAAAGATCAGCACCCACTCTCATGTGCACACATTCAAATATCACACACACACACACACACACACACACACACACACACACACACACACACGCACACACACACACACACACACACACATCACAAACCCTCAATTGATATGTCCATAATACTTCTAGCTCCTGTCAAAGTCAATCTGCTCACTTGTTGGTCTGCATTCCATAGCCTCTCTGTATTACTCAGTTTGATTAAAGTTAATTATACTTGTGTTTTCCTCACAGATGTATGCTTCTTAGAATCAATCATAATGCCCATCAGACCTTTCTTTGATCCTCATTTGTTATTGCCATAATTAATTTTCACTTATCGAATGAAGCCCCAGAGGCAAAGGACTCAGAGAGTTTGCCTAAGTAATGCATTCATGTTCCTAAGGTTGACCTCAAGGAACCAAAGAAATAATTATTATTTAATGTCATTGCTTCTAATATTCTTAGTCAATTCTTGAGTCTTTGCATGAACTACAATAGCAAATACATGCTGTTCTATTTTTTTCTCAACTTGCTATGTCCTACTGCCTTAAAAATACTTTTAAAAAAGTATTTTTAAGTATTAAAAGTATTTATCTATTTGTTTTCTTTTTAAATATATGTGTGGGTACCTGTGTGAGTTTATATGCACCAAGTGCATGCAAGTGGCCAAAGATGCTAGAGGAGGATGGATCTTCTGGAACAGGAGTTCCAGGCAGTTGTGAAGTACTTGAGGTAGCTTCTGGGAACTGAACCTTGTTACTCAGCAAGAGTAGTTTTTCTCACTTAACCTCTGAACTATCTTCCCAGTCCCTGTTACATGCTTTTTATGATAATTTCTCTAATGTTTCCTCTTGTATTGGGATCACCCCTTACTGACAACAATTATTTTGACTTTGCTTTCATAATAATAACATGTAGAGTTTCAAATTAATACTATTACTAACTTTCTGAAAGAAATATATTAATGAAAAATTCCTACTGATGCTATATTGGAGGTTTCAGGCTTCAAAGTAAGGATGAAAAGAAGGATATATAAAGATCTCTACAAAAGTTAAAGATATGATTAGGGTAAAAATGCCATATATTGGACCAATGCAAACAAGGATCTGTGGAAGGAAAAAAACCCAGAAACTCATGCATTCTATATGTTAATATGAAGGTTAACTTTCTGCTTATTTGAATTGCTATGTCAAGCTCTTACTAGTTTTTAGCAAAGTAATAATGGTTTATATTCATACAAAAATTATAGGAAGACCCTAGAACATGTAATGAAGATTATTAGCTATCATTATTGGGGCCAATAAATGGAAAACAGTATCTAGTTTACCAATAGGGGACACTTTTAGTCTAAAGAATTTGACAATTTGTTCAAGGTCACCAGAAGAGCTATAGAGTCCTACTCTTAACAGATAATTACTAAGATTGAGTTTAAATATAGCCTTTAATTGTAACTGCACATTGCTTGGTTTACTCCTTCCATTTACCCCATTCTATTTCTGCACTAACTATATCTTTTCCTAAGATCTAATTGGAATTTAGCATTCTTGTAGCTTAATTCACCTCATCTAACTTGTTGCTGGGTTTTTCTAAACTGGCAAGTTATTTCAGATAGAATAGAAGACAGGGCCATGAAGAGACTATTAGGGCATTGGATATGACTTCAGTCTCCTGTTCAGGACATGTGCTTGGATAGCCCATGTGTGACACAGGGACATACATTGGCTTTCTATGAAACCGACTTAGACATTTCATACAGGAAGAGCACATGAATGTACATGAAAGTTCATTTAATTAGTTTGGCATCATACTGGATGTGTACCCAATGTGTTAGAAAATACAAAACTCTCACCACCTGTCCTAGTCAATTTTATGTCCCAGTGATCAAGTACCTGAGTCAGCTTATCTAATGAAGGACGTCACTACTGTGCCTTAGAGTTTCAAAGGCAGGCCATCTTGTTTCACCTCTTCCAGCCCAGTGATGAGGCAGCAGATTGTTGTAACACACCTCATGGCAACTAGAAATTAATAAGACACCAAATCCCAGACTTCAAAGTCACATCCCTGGTGTCATACTTTCTTACAGCCAGAATCTACCTCTTATGGCTCCTATAGTAACTGTTTAAAAATATTGGTTATGGACACTTTTCCTGGTTTTTTTTTTTTTTTTGTCATTTGACATAAGCTAGTATTATCTGAGAAGAGGGAACCACATTGAGAAAAGGCCTCCATGCAAGCCTGTAGGGCAGTTTATTGATTAATAATGAATGTGGAAGAGCTTAGTCTATTTTAGGTGGTGCCAGCATTTGTTCTTGGTGGGATACAAGGAAGCATGTTGAACAACCTATGAGGAGCAAGCCAGTAAGCAGCTTTCCTCCATGGCCTCTACATTAGTCCCTTCCTCCAGGTTCCTACCTGACTTCCCTCAGTGATGGACCATGAGCCGAGAGTTTTAACCTAAAATAAACCTTTTTCTCTCAAGTTGCCTTAGAACATGGTATTCTGTTGCAGTGATAGAAACCCTAACAAGGACAGAAATTGGTATCAGGTTTTTAAGATATTACTATGACAGACCTGTGCATGTTTTCAGGAGGATTGTGGAAGGACTATGGAACTTTGGCCTAAATAAGTCATTAAATGGTCAGAGCTTAATAGGATATTATTGTGGGAACTTAAAAGATAATTCTGAGAACAATGCAGATGATAGAGGCCTGGCTTGGGAAGTGTCAGAGGAAAGCAAAGATTCTATTAAGGCCACTGTTGTGATATTTTTAATTAAGAACAATTAAAGCTTTTGTTTTGCTGAGACAATGGATGCTTGTCAGCTAAAGCTAAAGAATCAGCTGTGATTAAAATGAGACCAGAACCATAGAGGCAAAATTCTCTGGGGAGTATTTCCTCAGTGTCAGCACACAGAGTCTATGGTATGGGGATTACCAAGGCTGTACATTGTGCTGGCAGGTGAACTTGATAATGTGTAAGAATTTCCCAAGTGGTACCTGTTTTGAAGGCATGAAGGGATCATGGAGAGAAGCTGAAGATTGGCACCATATGGCAGTGTCAGAATCCCTGAAAAGAGCCCAGGAAAGGCTACTGGTGAAGGTGCAGACCAGCTATAGTGGAGATCCCAGCATATAGGTGATGCCAGTACCACTGGGACAAACATCAAGGACAGCAGTAGCTGTGCAGTAGAGCTGTCCTGAGCCTGCAGGATAATCTATGTATACTGTGGGACTGTGGGTGAATACACATGTCCTTTGGAGCCCAGAAGATTATGAGTGAATCCCCTATGTCTGACACTCTCATACTCTGATTTTGATTTGATTTGATGGTGACTATGGCCTGATTGTCCCTTCTTGAAATAAGAAGACATGTAACTTATTTTTGATTTTACAGAATCCCAGAGTTAAGCGACTTGGAACTTTAGAAGTATAGAGAGATAGCTACTTTAGAGACTTGAGATATTGTAGAGAAATTTTAAACCTTTAGAGAGAGACTTTGGATTCTTCAATGAGACTAAAATTTTAGAGTTCAAATTTTTTAAAGATTTTTAAAATTTGAACTGTAGGCTACCAAAATAGAAGCATAAACATCAACCTAACCACAAATTCCTGCCCACAAAATATGTTAGTGCAATGGTGGCACAAAGCTTCTGGGAGTAACCAACCAATGTCGGGTTTGACTTAAGGCCCATCTTAAAAGATGGAACCCATACCCAACATTGCTTGGGTAAAAGAGGAGCAGAGATTAGATAACCCAAGGACCTAGGTCTAAATATTACTCATAATAAATACTACTGGTCTAAAAAAAAGACAAAGTAACAATAAAATCATTCTAATGATATTCTCCTATACTCATAGATCAGTGCTTTATTCTGCCATCCTGAGAGAAACTTCCTTCTGCACTAGATGGGAACAAATAGAGACCCACAGCCAAACGTTAAGCAGAGAGAGACCTTGGAACAAGTAACTCTAAATGGGATGTCTCCACTAAATCCATCCCCTCAGAGCTCAGGGGACCCTGTTGAAGAAAAGACAACGAGTGCCAGAGAAAAAGGGAAGGGAGGACACCCATAGAATAAGGTCCTCTAAATCAACTGAACAAAGCTTCTGTCAACTCACAGACACTGAAGCAGCAAGCACAGGATCTACCTGGGTCTGCGCCAGGTCCTATATGAATATATTATAGCTTTCAGTTTAGTATTTTTTGTTTGTTTGTTTGTTTGTTTGTTTTTCGAGACAGGGTTTCTCTGTGAAGCTTTGCACTTTTCCTGGAACTCGCTCTGTAGCCCAGGATAGTCTCGAACTCACAGAGATCTGTCTGCCTCTGCCTCCTAAGTGCTGGCATTAAAGGTGTGCGCCACCACTGCCTGGCAGTTTAGTATTTTTATGGTACTCCTGAGTGTGTAAGTGAGGAGGTCTCTGATTCTGGTGTCTTCTTGGCTATTCCCTCTGTTGGATTGTCTTGTCCAACTTCAATGTCATGGTTTTGTTTTATCATATTATATATTTTTTTATTTTTTAAAATATTAACATGATGTCTTGGGGACAACAAGAAAGAAAAGTTTATGATTTAATAGTAATGTGTTTGTGTGTCCAGATGACAGGATGTCAATTATCCTCATTTTTAAAAACTTGCCACAAACTAGAATTATCTGAGAACAGGGAATCACAATTAAGAAAATTCCTGCCAAAGATTAACCTACAGTCATGCCTGTGGAGCATTTTCTTTTTTAAATTTTTTTATTTAATTTATAATTTAATTTAATTTTACATATCAGCCACAGATTGCCCTGTCCTCCCCTCCCCTGCCTCTGACCTCCCCCAACCCACTCCCCCATTCCCATCTCCTCCAGGGCAAGGACTTTCCTGGGGATTCAGTTCAGCCTGGTAGATTCAGTTGAGGCAGGTCTAGTCCCCTCCTCCCTTCACCCAGGCTGAGCAAAGTGTCCCTGCTTAGGCCCCAGGTTCCAAACAGTCAGCTCATGCACTAAGGACAGGTCCAGGACCCACTGCCTGGGGTCTCCCAAACAGTTCAAGCTAATCAACTGTTTCACTTATCCAGAGGGCATGATCCAGTTGGGGGCTCCTCAGCTATTGGTTATAGTTCATGTGTTTCCACTAGTTTGGCTATTTGTCTCTGTGCTTTTTCCAATCATGGTCTCAATAATTCTGGCTCATACAATCCCTCCTCTTTCTCACCGATTGGACTCCTGGAGTTCCACCTGGGGCCTGCCTGGCTGTGGATCTCTGCATCTGCTTCCATGAGTCATTGGATAAGAGTTCTACCAGGACAGTTAGGGTGTTTGGCCATCTGGATCACCAGAGTAGGTCAGTTCAGACTTTCTCTCGACCATTGCCAGTAGTCTATTGTGGCGGTATCTTTGTGGATTTCTGGGGACCTCTCTAGCACTTTGCTTCTTCCTATTCCCATGGGGGTCTTCATTTATCATGGTCTCTCTTTCCTTGTTCTCCCTCTCTGTTCTTAATACAGCTGGGATCTCCTGCTCCCCTAAGCTGTCTTTCCCTCAACCCTTGCCCTCATTACCACCCCGCCCCGAAACAACCTAGATACTCTTCAACTGAAGAATGGATAATAAAATGTGGTACATATACACAATGGAGTACTACTCAGCAGAGAAAAACAATGACATCATGAGGTTTGCAGGCAAATGGATTGATCTAGAAAAAAAATCATCCTGAGTGAGGTAACCCAGACTCAGAAAGGCAGACATGGTATGTACTCATTCATAGGCAGATACTAGATGTAAAACTAAGGATGACTAGACCCCTACTCACAATTCCAGGGAGGCTACCTAGTAAAGATGACCCTAAGAAAAACACAGGGATTGTCCAACAACAGAGAAATGGATGAGATCTACATGGGTATTTTCTTAATTAGTGATTAATATGGGATAACCCAACTCATTGTGGTTGATATCACCTGCTGTATTAGAAAATCAGGCTGAGCAGCTATGAGGAGCAATCCAGTAAGCAGAATGCCTATATGGCTTCTCTTTGTATTCTTGTCTCCAGGTTCCTACTTGGAGTTCCTGCCCTGACTTCCCTCATTAATAGCTGTGACCTTAGAGTTGTGACCTGAAATAAAGCCTTTCTTCTTTAAGTTGCTTTTGATCATGAGCATTTTATCACAGCAACAGAAAGCTACCTAGGACAGCATCTTTGTTTTGTGTTACGTTCGAATCAATTGACATTGTCTTTCATGCTCCAGTTGATGGTCCTACAACCATGTACTTGCTGGCAGCACTGGTTAGATGCACAGAGCTATACAAATAAGTAAGTACTTGATAAAAAGAAAGAGGACATGAAACTGATAAGGGAAGGTAGACAGAGGTCCAAGATGAATAGGAAGAGAGGATTGGAAGTGAGTAAGATATACATATATATATATATGAAAGTAACAAATATTTTTAAAAGAGAAAAACAAAAACTTGCCCCCTCTCTTCATGTTTTCATGGTTTGTATGCATGGTTTACAAGGCTGTACTGAGGACTGGAGTCTAAGAAGCTCATGGGTCATAAGCAAAACAGAATTTTAGAATGAAGAGATTGCTACATAATTTGGTAGGCTTCCCTGAAGAGGTGGTATCTGAGGTGAGACTGAGCCAAGCCCTGTGAGCTGAACATTCTAAATGGATGTTACAGCAAAAGTGCCAAGTAAAATGAGATGCAATTACGGTAGTAGGGCAGTGTGTTGAGAGCAGAGCTGATACAGGATCCATTACTCAAATGATGTTTCCTAGATACACATGGTTTTATAGTGCTATCCTAAGGACTCATAACTTATGACTTTCTCTTTCTTGAGGCTGAGGTAGCTGTTTATATGCCTGTTAATATATCATATAGACCAATAGAGATACACAGAGTTTCAAGCAGAATTGCTTAATAAAACTACTTATACCCTATATTTTATGCTTTTAATATTTTATATTTTAATTATCAAGTTTCTTTCAGATGCCTTTTTTTTTCAATTAATGCTTTTCTTTACTTCCTGCTAATGGTGTGATAGCATATTTATTATAGGCATTTGCAGAAGTACTATTAACAAGTATTACAGTGTACATTCAAATAAAATAAAACCTTTATTAATAAAATAAGTGATTTTTTAAAAACCCCATCACATCACTATTTTATATATCTAACCAAGAGTTACTACAATAGCTTTGAGCACATTAATTCTTTCTGTCTCTCTAGGGATTTAAAGGCATACACCTCCATCAGTGAGGTAGATTAACAATTCAAAAGCAGTGTTATCCCATCCTATTAAAAGATTCTAGTAATATGCAGATATTAACTTATCTGTGCCTAAGCAATTTCCTTCCAAAAAGAGAATAAGAAAAATCCATTCATTTGACTATATTATAAGTGGGAATTTCACTGTCTAGGATCTGTCTAGGTATTAGTTCTTTTGAGACCACATCACCCTTCCCATGCTGCTCCTACCTTGTGTCAGGGGTTGCCAAACTCCTGTGATTATGCCTACTGCTTTATTTAAATTGTGGTACCATGCCTAACAGCAGGACTATGAAGCTCAGTTAATTCCATTTAAGCATAGTTGATGTGGTGGGCGAAAAATCAGTCCTAAGCAACCACCCTAGCTCTGTTTTCCATGACGGACTTATACATCAGGAAATGAAGTTTGGAGTTTGGTATGTCTGGAGTCACTTAGCTAGTGATTGTGAGACTAGACTGCAATTAGCAGGATGTCTGACGATACAGAACATTTAATTGTACTATACTCCCAAGGCTCTGGACAGTCTCTGAGTTGGCTGCCATTTTCACTATTGACTGAGGAAGAAGTTGCAAAGGATTGAATTTAAAAATTTTATCTTGTAAAAGGAGCTTTGAAAAAAAATTCCTGAACAAAGAATTGAGCATAGTGAATTTTGAGCTTTCGTCTTGGGGAAACCTGAAACTGTCTCCCAGGATTGCTCTTTACCATTCTATTGCGTTCCACTTACGTTTTCCGTATCCAAACCTTCCGCAATCTGACCTCAGTAATTTGCACACAACTATGTCACCATGCTGTGACTTCAAAGGTATTTATGTATGGTCTTTTCTTTATAGGAGAAAAATGAGTTTTCAATATAGGAGACCCTCAGGGACATTTTAGTAAGGAAGTTACTTCGCCATATTTGAAGGCAACTTCTATTTTCAAGTTTCTGTTAAGTTAGTAAATAGAATAACATTTATTAGACTTGATCTTTGTGTAATGGCATAACTGGATAAATATTACTTTATCATCACACACTACTGTGATAATTTAATTATCTTTATGTTCTTATCAAAATACTAAAACATGGATGAACATAGTTTCTTTTGTTTTTGTTTTTGTTTTTTCAAGACAGGGTTTCTCTGTGTTGTTTTGGTGTCTGTCCTGGATCTTGCTCTGTAGACCAGGCTGGCCTCGAACTCATAGAGATCCACCTGGCTCTGCCTCCCGAGTGCTGGGATTAAAAGTGTATACCACCACAGCCCAGCCTTTGTGCCACTGTTGCCTGGCCTAAAATTCTCGTAAACTTATATATGTTAAATCTAATTATACTCTCCTGCATTTATCTTCTTGGTGTGATTTCTCTCTCTCTCTCTCTCTCTCGATATATATAAATCTCCAGTGTGTTTTAAGCCTTAGGGTTCTATGTTGAAAGACTGCTGAGAGATACTGCATGCAACTCTGTTTCCATGAAGCCCAATTGAAAAGAGATAGAATAATATAAATTGTTTGATAGAATAATATAAATTGTTTTCAGAGCATCAGGAATAATTTTTTATTATAAGTATTATAATAACAATATAGAGATACTCATTGTATTTTATATTTAGGCTTCCCAGACAGTATTATTTGCTCCTCCCTCTGGAAAGTTTTAAGTAGGGCTTTAGCAGAGATTTTAGAACATGGATATTTTATGAAGCCAAAACAAACCATTTCTCAAAGTTCCAAGCAGGTTTTATTAAAGATTTTTATCATTATTTGGGCAGGACTAAACAGTATTTTTTTGAAAGACTGTTTCATTAGATGAGTATTAAAGAGACAGAGACAGGGAGAAAAACATTAAGTTCTTATTCAGACAATCTGCCGTGCTATAAAGAATGAGTCCTGTGGAAAGATTCACTTTGTATTAAACGCTTAGTCGGTTATCATTGAACTAAAATGACATTTTACTTTTGAACACAGTCATTCTGGTTGTGGGCAATCTGCTATTTGAATTTACTGGGTCTCAAAAGTTTGCTTTGATAGTTTCTGCACTGGCAGTACACTCATCCTTATAATCTAAGCATTGAACTCTATATTTCATATATATATATATATATATATATATATATATATATATCCTTACTAAAAGATAAAATACATTGATGTCAATAATCTTTAAGTTAGAGTAAGCATGCATTCAGAGATATTGAGTTTTAAGTTAGTTTGAACTTACAGATTTCTTTTTAGAAGAGGGTTTCACTTTTCAGGTGAGGGTACCCCGGTGAATTTAACTGACCTGCCAGTGGTGACACAGATCTGGTGTCAAACACAGAAACACAACCTGCACTCTGTGGCTCCATTATTCTTTTTGCTACAAAACACTGCCTCATTTGGAGCCTTTGGGGAGTAATTTTGGGTTATTTATTGATTCATGAATTTCTGGACTCAATCTGACTCTAAAATTACATAGAATAAAAGCCCAACAAAATCTTCCATAATTAAGCAAGTGAATATTTTGGAATGCCATTCAGAAATGCCAAGTTTTAAGGGGGGTTAACACAATGACATTCCAAGATCTTCTAAAGTGTGAATAGAATCATTCGACAAGCTATAGCTCTGAATTTTACAAGCTACAGTTGTATCAGTTTCTACTAAGAGTGCTATTTTCATTTTTTACTAAATTTTCAAATTCCGATAGAATTTCTCTTTGGAACATTTTCTTCTGATACTAGTCTCATTTATAGAAATATTCTTAGGAATTTATACATTTAGTAGGAATTATATCTATTGCCTTTCTATAGTTAAATTCCATACATTGTCCATATTTTACACTATTTCAAAGTAATTTTCAATAAAAGAAAAATAAAAACATAGTCAAAAACTAAAAGCCAATAATGGAAAAATTCAGACAATAGTTTCTACCATGGAAAAATTGCAAATAAGGTGATGAATCATAATCTTTACATATTAAAACAAAGATATAACACTGTGGGAATGGAATAACAGGAGACATATTTGTTGGGGTTTGTTATATACCCATCGGTTAATAAGAGGCCCTGAGTGTTCTTTTGAGGCATCATTATTCTGTCCTCAGGCAGGGTCTTGGCTCTAAGAATCACACATGATATAAATATGGACATATTCCATGCTTTACATCCCATAACCCAGACTGGTCTGCGATGGTGCCAAGATTGGCTCCTGTAGACTTACACAGGTAGAAAAGGGAAAGGAAGTGATCTAGTAGAGTCACATGTCATTGTGGAACTGACAGGTCACCAAATAGAAAGGACCTCCTAAGAACAAATCTAGCAGAGCATTGAGTGCAACCGAGAGTTGTGGCTGGGGTGGGGCTGTTCCTGGTTCTCTGAGACTGAGCTGTGCACAGGCTTTGACACTGTTTTTGTTATCAACATGACCAAATATTTCCTTCCTACATGTATGATATTTTGATCTGGATTCCCCAATATTTCCTCTATTATCACTGTTGTCTGATTACCCCAGGAATATAAAGTTTTCTCATCTCCAGCATAGCATGGATAGAGGTCTGCAGCACCTCCACCAGTTTCATTCATATTTCAGTTATTCATGGTGTGGTGACTTGAATGATATGTCCCCTATAGTATTGGGGATTTGAATATTTGGTCTCTAGTTAGTGGCACAGTTTGGGAAGCTTAGGGTGGTGTGGCTATTATTGGAGGGAGTAAGTTACTGGAGGTGGGTTTTGAGAGTAAAACCCTGCCTACTTTTAGTTCTCTCTCTCTGCTTTTTGCTTGTGGTTCAAGAAGAATCCCTCAGCTTCCTGTTCCTGCCACAATGCCATCATTCTGCCATTATGGACTCTAAACATCTGGAACTGTGAGCCTAAATAAATCCTTTCTTGTATTACTTGTCTTGATTATAGTGTTTACACAGCAATGGAAACTAATACTCATGGGCTTGAGACTCAGGTATTAGTTATTCCTTCATTTTTCATTAATGTCTTATCCTTAGTCATTCATTTTTATTCACCAATTCTTTTCAGAGCCAGATTAAGCATATACTAGTAGTTTCTATTGTTTTAAGTTCTTAGGTTTGTGGGTTAATACAGCCTAAACATGATTCCTGTCTCTTAGAATTTAATAAGACAGAGACACAAATTTGCAGTTGAACAAACATAGAGGTGAAGAGCATACCAGGACTCTATGGAAGGATAGTATTTGCCTGTGGAGAAGAAACAGACAAATACAATTACAAATGGACATAATAGTCTTCTGAGAAGAGAACATGAGCTTCTCTATTGGGACTTTTCAGCCACTTCTAGGGAGAGCATGCATCAGATGCAAAAGTTTGAGGGACAGAGATAAAGAAGGAATTGTAGATTTAGGAGCATTTCATCCTGAAGCATAGAATACATAATGGTCAGTGGGTAGACATGAAATCAAACAAGCCCACCCTTTACTTTCTTATGAACAGCCTTGCAAATTCCATCTTTGTGCCTCAAGTCATTCTCTTTCTCTAAGCAAAATATCTTGTGCATTTTTTAAATTTAAAAATGTTTTCTTTCCTTTTACATGCCCTCCCCTTCTCCTGCTCCCCTCAACACCTTCATCCCCTCCTCATAGAGGGTAAGCCTCTCTTGGGTAGTCAACTCAGGCTGGCATACCAAGTTGGGGCCGGACCTAGCCTCTGTCCCCTGCATCAAGGCTGAGTAAGGCATTCCACCATAGGGAATGGGCTCTAAAAAGCCAGTTTGTATACCTAGGATAAGTCCTTGTCCCATTGCAAGGGTCTCAAGCCACACAACTTTCACTCACTTTCTGAGGGCCTGGTTTGTTCCTATGCAGGCTCCCCAGCTGTCGGTCCAGAGTCTGTGAGCTCCCACTAGCTTGGGACAGCTATCTCTGTTGTTTTTCCCATTATGATTCTGATCCCCTTTGCTTTTTATAGTTCTTCCTCCCTCTCTTCAACTGAACTCCATGATCTTGACCAATGCTTGGCTTTGGGTCCCTGCATCTGCTTCCATAAGTCACTGGATGTAGGTTCTATGATGACAATTAGGTTAGACACCAATCTCAGTGCAGGGGAAGGCTAGTTCATGTACTCTCTCCATCATTGCTATGAGTCTTAGCTGGGGACAATTTTGTGAGTTCCTGCTGTTTTCTGTAGCTGTAGCTTTCTTACCATCCCCTTAATGCTACATTCTGTCAAGATATCACTTTCACTGCTCTCCCTCCCTGTCTTTCCCCCAACTCGGCCATCTTGAGCCCTCATATTCCCACCCCCATCACCTCCCCTCTATTCCTCACTTCCATTTACCCAGGAAATCTTAACCCTTTGTCCTTGCTGGGGTGATCCATGTGTGTCTGTCTTAGTGTCCTCCTCTTTAGCTAGCTTCTCTGGGGTTGTGGATTGTAGCCTGACTATCCTTGATTTGTGTCTAACATTCACTTATGAGTGGATACATACCATATTTGTCTTTCTGGATCTAGGTTACCTCACTCAAGATGATTTTTTTCAAATTCTATCCATTTGTCCATTTGCCTACAAATTTCATGATAACACTGTTTATTATTATTATTATTATTATTATTATTATTATTATTATTTTTAACCACTGCCATAATACTCCATTGGGTAAATGTACCACATTCTCTTTATCCATTCTTCGGTTGAAGGGCATCTTGGTTATTTCCAGGTTCTGGCTATTATTAATAATGCTGCTATAAGCATAGTTAAGCAAATGTCCTTGTGGTGTGGTTGAGCACCTTTTTGGGTATATGCCCAGGAGTAATATTGCTGGGTCTTGAGGTAGGTTGATTCCTAATCTTCTGAGATACTGCTGGACTGATTTCCAGAGTGGTTATACAATATTGCATCTCCATCAGCACTGGAGGAGTGTTCCCATTTCTCCACATTGTCTCCAACATAAGCTCTCATTAGTGTTTTTGATCTTAGCCATTCTGGTAAGTATAAGATGGTATCTCAGAGTTATTTTGATTTGCATTTCCCTGATGACTAAGGATGTTGAACATTTCCATAAATGTCTTTTGGGTATTTGAAATTCTTTTGTTGAGAATTCTCTGTTTATCTCTGTAGCCTATTTTTTTTTTAAATTGGGTTGTTTAGTGCTGTAGGATATTCTGTATGTTAAATGTGTTGCTTTGATAGGTTAATAAATAAAACATTAATTGGCCAGTAGCCAGGCAGGAAGTATAAGCGAGACAAGGAGAGAGGAGTATTCGGGAAAGTGGGAAGCTGAGTCAGAGAGACGCTGCCAGTCACCGCTATGAAAAGCGAGATGTTAAGGTACTGGTGAGCCACAAGCCACATGCCAACTTATAGATGAATAGAAATGGGTTGATTTAAGATATAAGAATAGTTAGCACCGGGTGGTGGTGGCACATGCCTATAATTCCAGCACTCGGGAGGGAGAGGCAGGTGGATCTCTGTGAGTTCGAGGCCAGCCTGGGCTACAGAGCTAGTCTGGGACAGGCTCCAAAGCTACAGAGAAACCCTGTCTTGAAAAACAAAACAAAACAAAAAATAAACAAACAAACAAACAAACAAAAAGAATAGTTAGCAAGAAGCATGCCATGGCCATACAGTTTATAAGTAATATAAGTCTCTGTGTGTTTATTTGGTTGGGTCTAAGCAGCTGCAGGACTGGCAGGTGAGAAAGATTTGACCGTGTGCCAGG
Organism: Onychomys torridus; assembly: GCF_903995425.1. NCBI lineage: Eukaryota > Metazoa > Chordata > Mammalia > Rodentia > Cricetidae > Onychomys > Onychomys torridus. The sequence goes on from NC_050465.1 coordinate 64,823,027, forward strand.
TAGGACTGGGAGAAATCTTCAGATACAGTTCAGTATTTTGATGTCTAGTTTCTTAAGTTTTTTACATATTTTAAAGATCATCCCTCTGTCAGATGTGGGGTTGGTAAAGATCTTTTCCTATTCTGGAGGCTGCCTTTTTGTATTATGTCAATTACTGTCAAGTGTCCTCACCTTACAGAAGCTTCTCAGTCTCGTTAATTGTTACTCTCAGTGTCTGTGCTACTGGTGTTATATTTAGGAAGTAGTCTCCTGTGACAATGCATTCAAGGCTACTTCTACTTTCTCTTCTATCAGGTTTAGTGTAACAGGATTTATGTTGAGGTCTTTGATCCACTTGGACTTGAGTTTTGGGCATGGCAATAGATACATGTACAGTTATGCCAGCACCATTTGTTGAAAATGCTTTCATTTTTCCATTGTACAATTTTGGCTTCTTTATCAAAAATCAGGTGCTCATAGGTGTGTGGATTAATGTCAGGGTCTTTGATTTGATTGGTCAATGTGTCTGTTTTTATGCCAGTACCAAGCTCTTTTTATTATTATAACTCTATAGTAGAGCTTGAAGTGAAGGATAGTATGCCTTTGCAAGTTCCTTTATTGTACAGGATTGTTTTGGCAATTCTGGGAATTTTCATATGAAGCTGAATCTTGTTCTTTCAAGGTCCATGAAGAACATCATTAGGAATTTGGATTTTGATGAGGATTGACTCTGTAGGTGGCTTTTGGTAAGATTACCATTTTTATTATATTGATCCTACCTGTCCAAGAACACAGGAGATATTTCCTTTTGTAAACCGCCTTCAGTTTCTTTCTTCAAAGACTTAAAGTTCTTGTCATACAGGTCTTTCACTTGTTTGGTTAGAGTTACCCCAAGGTTTTTGTTATTTATGGCTATTATAAAGGGTGATATTTCTCTGATTTCTTTCTCAGCTAATTTATCATGTATATATAGGAGTGCTACTACTAATTTTTTTTGAGTTAATCTTGTATCCTGGCACATTACTGAAGGTGTTTATCAGCTGTAGGAGTTACTTGGTAGAATTTTTGAGGTTATTTATGTATACTATCATATCATCTACAAATACCGAAAGTTTGTCTTCTTCCATTCCTATTTGTATCTCTTTATCTCCTTTTGTTGTCTTATTGCTCTAGCTAGAACTTCCAGTGCTATATTGAATAGGTATGAAGAGAGTGGATATCTTTGTCTTGTTCCTCATTTTAGTGAAATCACTTTGAATTTCTCCTCATTTAGTTTGATGTTGGCTGTTGGCTGTTGCCTTTATTATGTTTAGGTATGTTCCCTGTATTGCTTATCTCTCCAATACCTTTATCATGAAGCGGTGTTGGATTTTGTCAAAGGCATCTTTTAGCATCTAATGCAATGATCATGCGTTTTTTTCTTTCAGTTTGTTTATATGGTGGATTACATTGACAAATTTTCATATGTTAAACCATCCGTGCATCTCTGGGATGAAGCCTACCTGATTTTGTTTTGTTTTGTTTTGATGTGTTCTTGGATTCAGTTTGCTAGTATTTTATTGAGAATTTTTTGTATCAAAATTCTTGAGGGATATTGGTCTGTAATTCTCTTTCCTAGTTGCATCTTTATGTGGTTTGAGTATCAGGGTAATTGTAGACTCATAAAAGGAGTTTGGCAAGCCAGGTTGTGGTGGCACATGCCCATAATCCCAGTGCTCAGGAGGCAGAGGCAGGCAGATCTTTGTGAGTTCGAGGCCAGCCTGGTCTATAGAGTGAGTTCCAGAAAAGATGCAAAGCTACACAGAGAAACCCTGTCTTGAAAAACAAACAAACAAACAAAAAATTGGCAATGTTCCTTCTGTTTCTATTCAGAACAATTTCAGGAGTATTTAAATTAGTTCTTCTTTGAAATTTTTGCAGAATTCTGTGCTGAAAACATATAGCCCTGGAGTTTTTTTGGTTGGGAGACTTTTGATTACTGCTTCTATTTCCTTAAGGGTTACCATTTTTATTATATTGATCCTACCTGTTTATAGGGTTATAGGTTTATTTAAATTATTTACGTGACCTTGATTTAATTTTGGTATGTGGTGCCTATCCAAAATGTTATTCATTTCTTTTGCATTTTTCAATTTTGTGGAGTACAGGTTTTCAAAATATGACCTAATGATTCTCTGGATTTTCTCAGTGTCTGTTATTATGTCCCCCTTTTCACTTCTGATTTTGTTAATTTTGATATTCTCTTTCTGCTTTTTGGTTAGTTCGGATAAGGTTTGTCTATTTTTTTTCTCAAGGAACCAACTCTTTGTTTCATTGATTCTTGTATTGTTCTCTTTGTTTCTATTTAATTGATTTTAGCCTTTAGTTTGATAATTTCCCATCGTCTACTTCTCCTGAGTAATTTTACTTCTTTTTGTTCTAGAGCTTTCATTTGTGCTGTTAAATCGCTGGTGTGAGATTTCTCCAACTTCTTTATATATATAGAACTTTCCTCAGCACTGTTTTCATAGTGTTCCATACCTTTGGGTACATTGTGCATTCATTTTCGTTGAATTCTAGGAAGTCATTTCTTTCTTTATTTCTTCCTTGACCCAGTGATGGTTCAGTTGAGCTTTGTTCATTTTCCATAAGACTGTAGGCTTTCTGCCTTTTGTGTTGTTGTTGAACTCTAACTTTAAGCTGTGGTGATCCGATAAGATACAGGGGGTTATTTGTTTGTTTTTTTGTATTTGTTGAGATTTGTTTTGTTACCTAATAGGTGCTCAATTTTGGAGAAGATTCCATGGGGTGCTATAAAGAATGAATATTCTTTTGTGTTTGGGTGAAATGTTATATAGATGTCTGTTAGGTCCATTTGAGTCACAGCATCTATAAGTTCCCTTATTTCTCTGTTAAGTTTCTGACTGGCAGACCTTTCCAGTGGTGAGAGAGAGGTGTGGAAGTCTCCCACTATTAATGTGTGGGGTTTGATGTGTGATTTGAGCTTTAGTAATATTTCTTTTACAAATGTAGGTGCCCTTGTTTTTGAAGCATAAACGTTCAGAATTGAGACTTCATCTTGATGGATTTTTCCTGTGATGACTATGAAATGCCCTTCTTCATCTCTTTTGATTGATTTTAGCTTGAAGTCTATTTTGTTAGATATCATGATAGTTACACCAGCTTGTTTCTTAGGCCCATTTGATCGCAAAGTTTTTCCCTAACTCTTTATTCGGAGGTAATACCTGTCTTTGAGGTTGAGGTGTGTTTCTTGTATGCAGCAGAAGGATGGATCCTATTTTTCTATACATTCTGTTAGCCTGTGTCTTTTCATAGGCAAATAGAGTCCATTGATATTTAGGAATATTAATAAGCAGTGATTGTCAATTCCTGTTATTTTTTGGTGGTAGTGTCTGTGTGTTTACCTTCTTTGGGATTTGCTTGTGAGAGCTTATCTACTGTCTGTGTTTTGGTGGTTGCAGCTAACTTCCTTGGAGTTTTCATTCTAGTACTTTCTGTAGGGATGGATTTGTGAATATGTAATGTTTAAATCTGGTTTTGTCATGAAATATTTTGTTTTATCTATCTACGGTGACTGAGAGATTTGCTGGGTATAGTAGTCTGGGCTGGCATTCATGGTCTCTTAGTATCTACAAAACGTCTGTCCAGGACCTTCTGGCTTTCAGAGTTTCCACTGAGAAGTTGGGTATAATTCTAATAGGTCTGCCTTTATATGTTACTTGGCATTTTTCCTTTACTGCTCTTACATTCTTTCTTTATTCTGTATATTTGATGTTTTAACTATCATGTGACAAGGGGACTTTTTGTGGTTCAGTCTATTTGGTGTTCTATATGCTTTGTGTACCTTCATAGGTATGTCTTTATTTAGATTGGGAAAGTTTCCTTCTATAATTTTGTTGAATATAATTTCTGTGTTTGAGTTGGGATTCTTCTCCTTCTTCTATCCCTGTTATTTTTAGGTTTGGTCCTTTCATGGTATCTCAGATTTCCTGGAATTTTTATGTTAAAAAGTTGCTGAATTTAACATTTTCTTTGACTGATGAATCTGTTTCTTCTATCGTATCCTCAATGCCTGAGATTCTCTCTTCCATTTCTTTATTCTGTTGGTTATGTTTTTCTCTGTAGTTTCTGTTTGTTTACTCAGATTTTCCTTTTCCTGAATTCCCCTAGTTTGTGTTTTCCTTATTGCCTCTTTAAATTTTCAAGTTTTAAACTGTTTCCTTCAACTGTTTCATTGTTTTTTCTTTTGTTTCTTGACTTTCTTCAAGAGATTTCTTGATTTCCTCCGATTTTTTTTGTTTGTTTGTCTTTTTCTCCATTTCTTTAAGGGAATTTTTCATTTCCTCTTTTAGGGCCTCTGCTATCTTCATAAAGTTGTTTTTAAGCTGATTTTCTTCTGGGTCATCTGCTTTGGGATGTTCAGGTCTTGCTGTTGTAGGATCACCAGGTTCTGGTGTTGCCGTATTGCTCTTTATGTTGTTAAATGTGTTCTTACACTGCTGTCTACCCACGTCTTCCTTTAATCCAATCAGGTGGGGCTCCAGGTACTTCTTCTTCCAATTGATTTAGTTGGGGCCTCTGGCTCCTGTGGTTACTCTTCTTCCCAATTGATGCAGGAGGGGGCATATGGTTCCAGTGGTCACTGGTGCCACATGGGATGGTTGGCTTGGTGAGGGGGCAGTTAAGGAGGCTGCTACCAGGTCCCTGGGGCTGCAATAGCTGGGAGTGAGGGACACAGAATGTGCCCTCAGGGCCTAGGGGCTGGAGAACTGGGCTGAATAATGAGAGATCAGGCATCACCTGTTCCCAATTGGTGCAAGGTGGGCGTATCTCTTGTCCATTATTTTTCTGCAGATAGACATCTTAATTTTATTTATGAAAGACTAATCTTTGATTCTGCCCACAAATCAATAGCACCATCTTAAACCATATTAAAAACTCACTTTAAAAATATATGCTACAACACTTCTCTGCAGAGAGTGCATTTGCTCCTTGTCTTAGGCAATTTTCTGTTGGGGTGATAATGTATACTGATAAAAGCAATTTAAAGAAGTGATAGACTATACTTACAGTTAATCTAATCAAAAGGTGCACATAGAGGCTTGTTTCTATGTCATGCCATATCCTGTCAGGTCTATAGTTAATAGTAACCACACTCTTCAAAGGACTGTCATCTTTGTTACTAAACACCAGTGATACAGCTGAACTATACAGCTGTAGCTTTCATAAGATATTTTCTCATGATGATCATTTGGCTTTGTTTATAGCTTCATTTACTGTATAGCAACTTAACTTTTACATAGGAATTGGGTTTTTGAAAGGTTTATTTAGTTTCCTAGGGAAATATAGAAAGTTCAGCTCACTTCTGAACTAGCTTACTTCACACTGTTCTATCATTGCTCTGTGTTGGCTCACAGGTAATAAGAAATGACTCCTTCCCATGTTGGTCCATGAGATATCTTCCTACTGTTTTCATTTGTGTTTATGAATGGACATGTGAGTTCTGGCCAACAGAGATAGTGCGGAATGCCACAGGAAGGACTCATGGGTCAATGTCATAGGGAGAAATTTACTCTTTTGTGCTTACTCCAGATCCACAGTGTGCTGTGTACGAAGATCTTCATGCTTTACTCATTGTGGTGGTTTGGAAAAGATTGGTTCTAGTAAACTCATATATTTTAATACTTGATTCCCAATTGTTGAAAATCTTCGGAAAGGGCTAGGAGATATATCACCAGGTTTCTAAAAGATTTAAAAGCCTCCCACCATACCTAGTTAGTTAGCTCTCTCTCTCCTCTCTGTCTCTGTGCCTTGTGCTTGTTGATGATATGCAAGTTCTCAGCTATAGCTCCAGTACCATGCCACCCACTATCATGATCATGAATTCTAGTGCTCTGAAACTAGGAGCCTCAACTGAATGCTTTCTTTCATAAGTTATTCTGGTCATGGCATTTTATTGGAGCAACAAAAAATTAACCAAGAAACACATTGAGAGTAAAATTGAATATTTTTTCTTTCACTGAGAGTGTTGTCATAAATGCCTCTTACCTCCCTATCTTGAATTGCATGGTGGTTTCTATGCAGCATTTCTCTTCTCAACTCAAGTATTAGACTAACATATGATAAGAGAATGAACAACAAAGTTGGAAAGAGTCTTAATTTCTTCCTTACCAGCTGTCTTTATAGTAGTCAGAAATTGAGGGATAAACAATGAAGTGAAAGAATCAGAGGAGACCATCACAGATGATGTAATTTCAACTTACTTGCTAAAATGTGCACTTGTCCCCATAATGTCTGAGTTGATAGCAACTGTGCTTATCCATGAAGTTGCCTTTTCAAACTGTCTTCTGAGCTGACCATTTTATATTTCCCTAGGAAACTAAATAAAGCTTTCAAGAACCCAATTCCTATGTAAAAGTTAAGTTGCTCCACAGGGAATGAAGCTATAAATCAAAGTCAAATGGTCATCATGGAAAAACATCTTATGAAAACTACAGCTGTATTTTTCAACATTTTCTTGGTTAAAGAAAAAAGAATTTTGTGAGTTTTGTCATTGAACATGGGTTATTTACTTTTAATGAATAGAAACTGCTAAGAATGATGAGCATGTTAAATTTTAATGAATCCAACACCCGGGTTTAATGAAAATAATGTGAGGATTTGAATAACAAATAGGTAGACATACATGTGTGATGTTTTATATTTCCCTAGTAAAGAGATGAGATTGTATTTGTCTAGATTAAAAAGTGATTAAACAAGTAGACTAAAGTAATATCTAGATTATCTTCTCAATCATATAGTTCTCAGATATTTTTAAGTCATAGTCAGATAAATAGAGGGAAACTCTACTGGTTCATTTATATCAATTTAATTAACCAAATACCTCCTTTTCATTTCTTTTTAAAAGTTTCATTAGAGCTTTATTGTGAAGAAGTTGCAAATAATACCACACACACCAAAGTTACAATACTCTAAATCTATGCACTTCCAGGAACTGTTAAAATAGTCATTCTGAAGCTGTGGTGCTTCACAACAGCTTTTGCATTTTCATTATTAATATATTTTATGCACTTACCCATAACTAACCCCCCAATCCAGGACAGTTCATTTTTTTTCTTTAAATATCTTATTTTATGATGGAGAGATGGCTTAGTGGTTGAGTGTTTGATGTGCTAGCCAGCAGAAGACGGGAGTTCTTTGGTTCTGAGCACTGAAGTCTAGTGGCTCACAATTGCATGGAACTCTAGCTTCAAGGAATATCATGCCTTCTTCTGGCCTCTGAAGGCACCTGAACACACGGACACAGAGACACAACCCATCCCATACACACAGACACTCACACATGCATACACAAAAACCTAAAATATATTTTTAAAATTATTCTTTCACAATATCATATACATTACTTTGATCACATTCTACCACTGTAATATCTTTTCCTATCTCTCTTCCATTGAATCCCTGATTCTCCACCCACTGTTCCTCTTGTATTTTCATTATTTTAGCGATTCATTTTTATGTGGCTCATTGTGTCTCCTTCTATATCCAAAAATTTACGATCTTATTCTGACCTCCATATTTAATTATATTGCAAAGAAAGAGAATTTGGCTCTGCTAGGGAGCAAATCACTCTTTTTAGTGTCATCCCAGCTATGTTCTCTTTAAATTTCTTGCTGTGATATCAAAGAGCAATGAGTACATTTGGGTAAATCTGGAAAGTATGGCAGATATTTAGGGTGTGAATCTCATCAAGGACCTGTGCCTTCACTAGTGAAGGACATAGAACAAGAGGAGATGAAGTCAGTACTACATTTTTCCTTGGGTGTGGGCTTGGATGAAGACTCTAGATGTGTTTTGAAATGATATCATACTTTGCCATCTTTCCAACAAGACCAGAAAGTGAATCTACCATCAAATGCTATCCTATGGACCAATAGCAACAGTCCATGTATCCATAATATGAGCTGTATTAACATACTCTATAGAACCTCATTTGGGTGCTGAAGCCCATCTAATCTATAGAAGTTAATAGGATCAGAGAGGTAAGAACCACTGCCAACATATAGGCATTTACAGCACCCAACATCAAATACCATAGCCATGAGGTAACCTGAAGTGTCAATAGACAAAGGAAACCAACTGGAACCAAACTGAACCACCTCTACACTGAGATGCTGAGAATCACACACACTTAGGGTCCTCTTCCTCTTCAATTGCCCTGTGTGAGTCATCTCACAAATGTTCACTCAGAACTTAGATAATAGATACAAGGGAAAAATTTTAGCCAATAGTGAGGAAACTCTGGTGCCAGTTTTATATTATATGGGAACAGAATATTTTGATATTCATAAATATTAATTACACCATGCCTTACTTACTGTGTGGATTGCTGTTTTTCTATTTTCAGTCTTTGCTGGACATTCTGCAGTGTAAGGCAGATTAATTAAATTATTGTCTTAATTTTTAGGAATGTAGGTATCACTAAGTGCTTGAGAAAGGGGCAGTGGAAATACTGATAGGTCTTTGTGGTGAACATTTTCCAGAGTCTAGCAGTTTAGAATTAAAATCTTTTTTTTAAAAAAAAGTTTTATTATTGTACTTAATTTTTATAATTGCTGTATTTTTATAATTATTTATCAGTATTGATAATTTACAGTGCATAATACATAAATTAAGTATTATAAGTATGCATGTGTATAGATGGATGTTACATTTTCTTTCTTTTTTATTAAGAATTTTTTATTCATTTTACATACCAACTACATATTCTCCTTTCTTCCCTCCTCCCGCTCCCCAGCCTTCTCCTCACAACCCATCCCCAATTCTCTCCTCCAGCAAGGTAAGGCCTCCCATATGGAGTCAGCAGAGCCTGGTCCACTCAGTTGAGGCAGGTCCAAGCCCTGCCCCCCCCCCACCATGAAGGCCATGTAAGATGTACCACCATAGGTAGTAAGCTCTAAAAAGTCAGCCCAAGCACCAAGGATGGATGCTGATCCTACTGCCAGGAGACCCTTTAAGCAGATCAAGCAATACAACTGTCTTGCTTATGCAGAGGGCCTAGGCCCAGTCCCATGGAGGTTCCACAGCTGTTGGTCTAAAGTTCATGAGTTCCCTCTAGTTTTGTTTGGTTGTCTCTATAGGTTTCCCCATCATGATCTTGATGACCCTTGTTCATAGAATTCTTCTCTCTCTTTGACTGGACTCCTGGAACTTGGCCTGGTGTTTGGCTGTAGATCTCTGCATCTGCTTCCATCAGTTACTGGTGAAAGGCTCTATGATGACAGGGTATTCACCAATCTGATTACTGAAGTAAGCCAGTTCAGGCACCCTCTCCACTGTTGCTAGTAGTCTAAGCTGGGGTCATCCTTGGGGATTCCTGGGAACTTCCCTAGCTCCCAGTTTCTTCCTGTCCCCTATCTGTTCCCTTACTGAACCATACATATATGCTTACTGAACCCTTATATTCTCATCCCCCATCTTTGGCCTACCTCCTTTGGCTTCCCTCAACCCCAGTTTACTCATGGAGATCTTATCTACTTCCCATTCCCATGTTAATCCATGCATCCCTTTTAGAATCCTCCTTGTTACCTAGCTTATCTGGAACTATGGTTTGTAGCCTAGTTATCCTTAGCTTTACATCTAGTATCTACTTATATATGAGTATATACCATGTTTTTCCTTCTGAGACTGGGTTACCTCACTCAGGATGATATTTTCTAGTCCCATCCACTTGCCTGAAAATTTCATAATGTCATTATTTTATACTGCTGAGTACTACTCCATTGTATGTATGTATCACATTTTCTTTATTCATTCTTTGGTTGAAGGGCATCTAGGTTGTTTCCAGGTTCTGGCTATTATGAATAATGCTGCTATGAACAGAGTTGAGCATGTGTCCTTGTGGTATGATTGAGCATTCCTAGGGTATGTACCCAGGAGTAATATTGCTGAGTCTTGAGGAAGATTGATTCCCAATTTTCTGATAAACTACCATGCTAATTTCCAAAGTGGATGTACCAATTTGCACTCTCACCAACAGTGGAGGAGTGTTCCCCTTGCTCCATATCCTCTCCAACCTAAGTTGTCATTAATGTTTTTGATCTTAGACATTCTGACAGGTGCAAGATGGTATCTCAGAATTGTTTTGATTTGCATTTCCCTGATGACTAACAATGCTGAGCAATTCTTTAAATGTCTTTTGGCCATTTGAGATTCTTCTATTGAGAATTCTCTGTTTAGCTCTGTAGCCCATTTTTAAATTGGATTGTTCAGTATTTTGATGTCTAATTTTTTGAATTCTTTGCATATTTTTTGAGATCAGCCCTCTGTCTGATGTGAGGTTGGTAAAGATCTTTTCCCATTCTGTTGACTGTCATTTTATCTTATTAACAGTGTCCTTTGCATTACAGAAGTTTCTCAGTTTCAGGTGGTCCTGTTTATTAATTGTTGTTCTCAGTGTCTGTGCTACTGGTATTATATTTAGGAAGTAGTCTCCTCCATGTCAATGTGTTCAAGGCTACTTTCCACTTTCTCTTCTATCAGGTTCAGTGTAACTGGGTTTATGTTGAGGTCTTTGATCTACTTAGACTTGAGTTTTGTACATGGCTATATATATGGATCTATTTGCAATCTTCTACATGTTGACATATGTGGCAGGGTCCTCTGCTGTTGCTTCTTTCAGGAAAAGGGGCCAAGTATGTACAGAGTCAAACCACATAGACTCTGAGAGGATGTTGAAACAACAAGCTTAGTTTATTCAGGAAGAGGCAAGCCTTATATATCCTCCTTTCCACCCTGGGGGAAGGTTTGATGAATTTGCTTCTGCTGGTGTGACATGGCTGCCTCTTATTGGTCCAGGACATCTCCAGATCATGTCTCAGCTGCTGTTGCTGTGGCCCTTAGGCAGACCCAGGTTGGCTCTCAGAAAGTATCTTTTTACTGCTTAGGGCTGGCTGGCTGGCCCTCAAGCTTGTTAGGGATGAGTTGTCCTACAGACATACAGCTATTGAAGGCCCTATGAATAGCTGATTTTTGACAAAGAAGCCAAAACTGTACAATGGAAAAAAGCATCTTCAAAAAATGTTCCTTGCATAACTAGATATAACATTTTTTAATACTATCTCTTTGATATAATGCCTTTTTAGATTCCAGGATGTCAAGCTATCTCTTAAGAAAGATGCATGCTTTAGTGTAAGCTATCAGAATGTATTCCTATTGTTCTTGTGGCGTATTTATATCATGGGCATTGCTGATCAAGAACACCACTACACTAAACATACACACATGCATGCACACACACACCCAAAGAAAACAAAATAAATCTCAAAAACAACAGCAAAAAGAAAAATAAGGCTAGAAAGGCATTTCCCAGCACCACCTGGGGTGGGTCGCCTAGAATCATATGCACTTCCGTTTCCAGGTCTTACTTCCGGAAGTCGCTTTCCAAGGCAGTGTTCCTACTCATGTGGTCTTTGTGACTTCCACCATGGAGTACCGCGGCCAGGGCCAGAAGGTGCAGAAGCTGATGGTGCAGCCCATCAACCTCATCTTCAGATACTTGCAAAATAGGTCTTGGGATTCAAGTCTGGCTATATGAGCAAGCAGATAGAGGGTTGGATTATTGTCAGATCATGCTGAAAGGAGACAATATTACTCTGCTCTAGAGTGTTTCCAACTAGAAACTGGCAAGCACTCCAGAAGTTGAAAAGGTGGAGGAGGACATGTAGTGTTTTTAAAGGTGTTTGCTGCTGGGAGCATAGTCTGAGTTTTATTCATATTGTTTTAGTGGCCCTTATGTTATTATCAGGTGACAATAAATGCTGTGAGGTTGTTTAAAAAAAAAAGAAAAAGAAAAAATGATGAAATATTTCAATAGAGGCACAATTTGAGCTTGCTATCATGGCAAAAATCATTTGTCAATCATCATTTTAAGGGGACTTTATATATCTCTGGTACCTAGAATTAAAATATTTTTGAAAAAAAAATATTTTCTCCAAAATGGTAACAAAGATCTTCATGCATATTCTGTATTTGGTAGACTTCATAGTTTAAATCTGAAATATCACTTAGGCTGGTATTTAAAACACAGAAAGTATGTCTCTTGCAGAGAGGAAAGACAGCAGCAGCAGTGAAGGGTAAAGTTTTCAGCTGTCAGCTATTGCTCTGACCTCTTGGCTAGTAAGTCTGTGTTTGGCTCTGTGTTTCTTATTTAACAAGATGTAACAAGGTTACATCTACACATGGGGGTTGCAGAGATGGTTCCATGGTTGGCAAGGGCTTGCTTCTCTTGCAGATGGCACTTGATGAGCAGGCAACATTATAAGGGAGGATGCAACGGAACTATAGTCTGATCCATGAATGGGAAGAAGTGTAATTGGAGGCTTTTCTCTGTTCCTCCCCATCTGGCAGCAGTTTCCAAATAATCACTCAGAGGCTTATATTAATTCTAAATGTTTGGCTGATGGCTCAGGCTTATTACTAACTAGCTCTTATAACTTAAATTAACCCATTTCTCTTAAACTTTGTATTGCTCCGTGGCCCTGGTGTTAGTGGTCTGATGGCGTCTTGCTTCTTGGGTGGCTAGTTTGCTTCTCTCTGGACTTTCCTTTCTTTCTCTCTCTGTTTAGTTTGGCTTTTCCACCTAGCTATATTCTGCCTGGATACAGGCCAAATCAGCTTTATTTATCAACCAATGAATGCAACACAGATTCAGTGTACAAAAAGACCATCCTACAGCAAAAATTTATTATAAATATATAACTATCATGTGACTATTTCTCTGTTGGTAGAGAAAGAAGCCAGAGGAATTTGGGGAGTCATGGTGTACAATTCTGATGGTGGTGGTAGTGAGGGTGGTGCAGAATGATTAGTCAAAAAAGCAGGGGAAGGCTTGCCAGTTAAGAACAGGTAGCTATGGTGGGGAAGAAGCTGTAGGCTAGAACAGCCTGGAAGTTTAGGTCCAGAAGACCTGATGACTTTTAGGCATTTCAGGTGGGTATTAATTGGGACCTAAGGGGCCTGAGAGTGGGGTTTTGGTATGTACTTGGGTGCCCCATTTGCTTGAGATAAGGGACAATAAGGGAAGTGACTTTTCTGGCCAGACAGAAACCATTTCATAGGTTTCTGAAGAAAGTTAAGAGGAAGTTATCTATCTGTCAGCAGTCCTTCTGAGTCCTGGCCTGAACAGAACCCAGACTGTCATTTAGGACATTATCAGTGGCACTGCCATTTTGGGAGTTTGGGACCAAACAAACATGATGTTATAATGATGCTTCTCCATCACCTACAGCTCTTGTAAAGTTTCAGTGAGTCTGTTAACTTTTTAAATGATCTTCCCACACATGTCTTGCACAGAGATGTACTCTGCTCATGACCCCATGGCGACAAATGTGAGTCTGATTGTTCTCATTTGTCTCTACAGCTTTCTAAGGTCACATTCACTCTGAATTCCCATTTCCAGTGTCAGCAGATTTGTGAAGTCACATTCACTCTAGATTTGGCATTAAGCATCAATCCAGTGTTTATTGGGGATTGCATGAGTGGTGTCAAAAGCTAAAAAAATGACATTATCAAGACCAGGTAATATATGAACAGCACCACCCCCCCACCGCCACCTCCAATTTTAGTTATTGGAGATGAGTAGTTGCATGGAAGGAATTCAGAGATTCTGATTCATATAAACGGTTTTCCTCTGTTCTGGATAAAACTAATACATTACCAAACATAAATGATTGATTTACTCACTTGGTTTATTTCTCTTCAAATGTGATTAATGTAAATCTCTGTACTCATGAGTCTGTAGGTATTCTGAGGAAACAATGGAGCATGAGAACAACCAAACTGCACTGTGGAAGTCCTGAGTCTGTGGCAAACTCATGGGAAATTTTGTACTGATGTCCAGTATCTTCCTATAACACTAATTACTGACAATATTTTAGAATAAGTAAAATGACTTTAATTCATGTTGAGTGTGTTGCATTTTCAAGTTGCCACTAAGTTGATATGTATATTATATCTATATTTAGGGATTTGTAGCTGACCAATAAACAAAGACAACTGTTAGGTATTTCCTTTGCAGTATGCACACTATTAAACTGACTGAAATAAGAAGATCTTCACTAGCTAAGAAAGTTTGAATATTTTTGCCTGTCATGGCTGTTGTGACAATCTAATGAATATTAGCTATTTTGTAGAAACAACATAATGGGATAGTAATTTGACTTTTTGTACTTTCTCTATTTTCTCTGATCTTATTCCTTTTCCAAACATGTTTTCTTTGCACTTGCTGTTTTATGACTGCAAGAGGAGCTCTGCATGGTAGAGAAAAGCTTTATGCAGAAGACTTCCTAGGGTGTCCCCAAAGGCCCTTGATGATGCCAGTTATCTTAGAAAAGAGGAGAGGAGAAAAGTATACTCCATGGGAAGAGGATAATGGAGGCTCAGTTCTCTCATGTAATCAAGATGGAATTCCCAGCTCCTTGAATAGTAAAGGCCTAAACAACCCAGCCTTTCTTCTGTGCTGAAGAGGTAGGTGTGATGAAAATTCCTCAGAATTTATTAGAGGCTGCCTGGCATGTCTTGGTATAGACAGAGCCTAAGAGCAAGTGACCTATGGAGAAGAGGATGTGAGTAGCTGATCTTATCCCTGCAAGGGTCATGTTGCTGTCAACTAGTATATCCTTCATTACTTCCCACAGAGACTTCTAAATCTTTATTTCTGCCCATGTGGTATTGGGGATTGAACCCTCATGCATACTAAGTAAGTGCTGTCCCACTGAGCTCTATCCATACCTCTCACCATTCTGCTCTGTTCCTTTGTTTTATCTATGAGACAAGGCTGTGTTTTCCTTTTGAGGCACTTCTCAAACTTGGACTCCTCCTGCTTCTGTTTCCCAAGTAGCTGAGTTCACAGAGCTGCACCAAGCCTGGCTAAATTAGTTGAGAATTTTCTGGTGGGAGAGATGGGAACTTTTCTCTAATATTCAAGATCCTCCATATCCACATCTTGGAGGAGGGTATCTTCTGTGGTTTGGGCTATAGCTGACTAGTCCTGGTTGGCTTTGAGGAGCCTTCCATTTCCGTGGCTGCTGTTTCTTTCAGGGCAGGAAAGATCTGCTGCAGGGGTTGTCAGCACTTCTTTCAAGATTAATGTTGGCACCTGCCCTGGAAGCCTGCTTCTTGAGGCAGTGCCTTGTGGCAGTTGACGCTTCATTTTATTGAGACCCTGACCACAGGGTGCTTTGGTCACTGATTCCTGGTCAGCTCCCTCTTGATCTTGAACAGTTTCTTTGTTCAACTCCATCTGGGAATGTTTGATCTTTCCTTCAAGAGCCAAAGGCTTTAATGATACATTTACACTTAGTGGGTTGGTGGCCTACATGCTTCTTCTCATTGCCCTCTATTCCCCTGTTATAGCTTCTCTCTAGGAAGGTTTATATACTGTTGTAGAATATTATTTTATGATGTGTTACATTCATTTATGCTGTGGAACATTTGCACAATGATGCAAAGATGTGCTGCATTCTTTTTTAATAATTAATTAATTTTTTATGCATTTTACATATCAACAACAGATCCCCCTCTCATCCCTCCTCCAACTCTCCCTACCCTCACCTTCACCATCCCTCATCCCTATCTCTAGAAGGTAAGTTCTCCCATAGGGGACAGGTAAACCTGGTACATTCAGTTAAGGCAGGACTAAGCCCCTCCACGATTTATCAGGGGCAATCAAGGTGTCCAACCACAGTCAATGGGATCCAGAAAGCCAGCTCATGCACCCGGGATAAATCCTGATCACACTGCCAGAGGCCCCTCAAACAGACCCAGCTGTACAACTGTCTCCCACATGCAGAGGGTCTGGTCTGGTCTCATGCAGGTTCCACAGCTGTCAGTCTAAAGTTTGTGAGTTCCTTTCAGCTTGGTTCAGTTGTCTCTAGATTTCTCCATCATGATCTTGAATCCCCTTGGTCATATAATCCTACTTCCTTCTCTTTGACAGGACTCTTGGAGCTCAACTTGGTGCTTAGTTATGGATCTCTGCATCTACTTCCATCAGTTACTGGATGAAGGCTCTATAATGACAGTTACAGTATTCACCAATATGATAACTAGGGTAGGCCAATTCAGGCACCCTCACACCACTGCTGCTGGTAGTCTAGTCTGGGGTTGTCCTTGTGGATTCCTGGGAATTTTCCTAGCACCAGGTTTCTCTCTTACTCCATAATGTCTCCCTCTTTCAAGATATCTCTTTCATTGCTCTCCAACTCCACCCCTACCCCAGTTGGACCTTCCCATTCCTTCATGTTCTCATCCCTCATTCCCTATCCTCTATTGCTCCCTCACCCCCAGTTTACTCATTGGGATCTCCTCTGTTTTTCTTTCCCAAGGTGATTCATATGTCTCTCTTAGGGTCCTCCTTGTTTCCTAGTTTCTCTGCATCTGTGGATTTTAGTCTCATTATCCTTTGCTTTACATCTAGTATCCACTCTTTTATGTTGTATTTGTTTAGCTTTGTGAAGTTGTGTTACTTTACCTGTCTAAAAAACCTGATTGGTCTAATAAAGAGCTGAACAGTCAATAGCACGGTAGGGGAAAGGGTAGGTGGGGCTGGTAGGCAGAGAGAATAAATAGGAGGAGAAGATCAAGGAGTGAGAAAAGGAGAGGAAGACTTCATGGGCCAGCCACACAGCGAGCCACGGAGTAAGAAGTAAAGAAAGGTATAGAGATTAGAGAAAGACAAAAACCCAGAGGCAAAAGGTAGATGGGATAGTTTAAGTTAAGAAAATCTGGCTAGAAATAATCCAAGCTAAGCCTGGGAATTTGTCAGTAGGAGTAAGACTCTGTGTGATTTATTTGGGAGCTGGGTGGCTGGCCCCCGGAAAGCAAAAGAGCCAAAAGAGTAAACAAACAAACAAAAAACAAAAGCAAAACAAAACAAAAAACCCAACTAACTTCAATCTACAGAAGGAAAGGTAGCTGCCATCTTCGGGGAGATACCACTACGGCAATACTGCAGAGAGGGTCTCCTCCCCAATGTTCTGGCAGAAGCTATGGAGGAGCTTCTTTGTTGATTTGCTTAAGTCTGTTGTAGCCTTGTTGCTACGAGGGAAATAGCATATAACAAATGACTGTGTATCAGTTACTTACCCTTTCTTAACACAGATTGGATATTGCCCTCAAATAAAATTGTTATTAATTTTTGAAAGTGAGAAGCAATGCTGACAAGTAAAATATAACAATTTCCCTATATCAAGTTAATGTGAATTTTACTTTTTAACAAGAAGGGATCTTGAGATGTCAGACCAATGTTACAGGCCAGTGGATTGCATTCCATTTCCAGAATCATCTTGAATAGACATGTGTTCTGGCTCTTGGACATTCAAGTGTCACATCGTAGGCATGTGTTCTCATTTTCACAGTGAGAAAAAAAAAAAAAAAAAAGGAGCTGAAACTTGTCAAACAAAGCCGTTGTAACTGGCACTCAGGATCTGCACAAGTCATAACTACATCTCCAATTCTATTTGACTACCAGAAGAAAATGTCCTTGTGCAACAGGTGGGTGGTTATCTGCTTCTGGTCTGGGTATTCTTTTTGGCTGGGTTGATTTGAAACACTCACAAGATCTTCTCTGCATGGTAACTAACTCCACAAGGATTCAGTTGCCATGCAACTGCATGGTATTCTCCATAGGACTGCCTTTCTTATGATTACAGAGTGAGGAGCTTTTATAGTCATAATAATACCTTACGCTCATGCCAGGCCTTTTACATAAGAAGATCCCAGTAGAGTGAATAGAGTTGTTCTTTATGTAAGTCTTTTCACCAGGCACTAAAAATATGCATGCTTCCAATTTAGCTACATGGCAGCCATCCTCTCCCAGTTAAAATATACAATAGATATTTTGGTAGGAGGTGAAACCAGGGATTGTTCATCAGATTTAAAAATGCAAAGATATTTAGGAGGACATAAAGATGTCTCCATTAGAAAGTATCTTTGGCATTGCATTAAGGAGGCATCTCTACTGACAAGTATTTGAGGGTACCTTGTCAGTTCTCGTCAACTGGATACAGACTAGAATTACTGAGAAGAGGGAATCTCAGTGGGTTGGCCTGTGGGAATGTCAGTGAGAGCATTTTCTCAATTAATGATTGTTGTGGAAGAGCCCAGTTCACTTTGGTTGATGTTAACCC
Source organism: Onychomys torridus (assembly GCF_903995425.1). Lineage (NCBI taxonomy): Eukaryota > Metazoa > Chordata > Mammalia > Rodentia > Cricetidae > Onychomys > Onychomys torridus. The sequence continues at coordinate 64,841,194 of NC_050465.1, forward strand.
TGGACAGGTCCTTCCTCTGTGGTCTCTACTTGGGTTCATGGCTCAGGTTCCTTCTTGGGCTTCTGCCCCAGCTTCATTTCATAGTGAACTACTAGTTGTAAGCAAAATAAACTCTTTCCTTACTGAGTTGGTTTTAGTCACTGTTTTACCATAGCAATAGAAAACCTAGCTAGGACCGCGAGTGTATTTACTTTTGGAAACCGAGAAGGGTTCCTTCTGCTTGTGTGTGGAATGAGGCAATAATTGCAAAGAAGACCAGGTAGGGTATGACTGAAGGACTCAGGTTTGTGGAAGAAGGCAGTCACCACACCTTCATGGGCAAAATTTTCTCTTGATATTTGTTTCAGAAACGTATCCAGTGTTAAATGTCCTACATTTCACCCTGTTGACGATCTTTTTACATCATATTTATTCAATTAAGCAGAAATTTTGGAAAAACAATCAGGTGTTTTAAGAAGTTAATTTCTTTCTTTCTTTCTTTCTTTCTTTCTTTCTTTCTTTCTTTCTTTCTTTCTTTCTTTCTTTTTTCAAGATAGGGTTTCTCTATGTAGTTCTGGCTGTTTTATGGAACTCACTCTGTAGACCAGGCTGGCCTTGAACACAGAGATCTACCTGCCCATGCCTCCTGAGTGCCGTACCACCACCTCCTGGCTAGGAAATTACTTTAAAAATTTTAATTACGCACATGTATGGGGTCAGGGGTGCTTATGTGCACATGAGTGAAGGTCACCAAATAGGGCAGATGTCCAAGATACTCCTGGGGTTGGAGGTGCAAGTGGGTGTAATCCAGAAGACACGGGTGGTGGAAGCTGAACTTGGGTTCTCTGCAAGAGCAGTAAATGCTATTAGCTCTTAACCCTTAACTGCTGGTTTATTTGTAAAACCCCAAATTTTATTTGTTTGTTTGTTTTTCTTTTTAATTGAGGGAACAAGATTTTCTCTGAATGTGAGTAAGCCGCTAGTTTCCCTGAAAAGTACACTGTTTAGCCTTATGAAGTAAAATGAAAACAGTTTTGTGAAGGGAACAGAACTGAAATGGTCTTGATTTCAAGTTCAAGTATCTAGCTAAACTCAAAATAATTTGAAAGTAAAAGCCGTATTTGTAATAGCAAAATCGCTTCTTTTCTTGACAGTATGTCTTCTAATGTTCCCACTCTCCTTTTGAAACCCACTCACTTTTGGTCCTTCTGTTTCTGCTTCAGTGACTACAATCTATCAGCACTAGAATTATCCCTAACATGTCTGTACTGCACTAATTGTCTAGTGTTAGTTGTTCTTTGAAATTCATGTGGCTGTCCTGGGTAAGACAACTTTTTAAGTTTCTTGTGCAGCTAAATTTGACCATGAATCTAAATTCCGACTTGGAGTTTTTTTGTAAGATTTGGGTAGTGATGATTCATGCAGGCTTCAGGTTATGATTTCTCTCTTCTTTCTGGAACTCAAAAAAAAAAAAAAAAAAAAAGACAGTTCCTTTTAGTAGCAAGGACAGTGACCATGAGTGTTTAGAGGTATTGACCAAAATGTACTTCTGTGTCCAGAGAGTTTATATTTAGTCTGTATTTAAAGGAAATCAAGCCAAGATATGAAAGAGAGAGAGAGAGAGAGAGAGAGAGAGAGAGAGAGAGAGAGAGAGAGAATATAATTAAGAAATTGAGGCTCTCCTTTCTGTACCTTAGCTTTGTACTTGGCTCTCTCTGATGAGCACCCACCCCTAGCCCTCTTACTAGTGATTGTTCAGACCATCAATGAATGATAAAGGAATCATGAAATGAGTTCCCCACCCCAAAAGAAAAACTTGGATCTGAGTTAAAGATTTTATAGAGCTTATGACCTCATTAGGATGTTCTGTATGTGAAGAGAGATGAAATGTTGCAGATCCAGAGCCAAATTGTCTTAGGCTGTCTTTGATATTCTTTGCTCACTTTGGTATTTGATGAATATCTGTCCTAGGAACTATATTGAGTTCTTTTGAGAAGTGAGTCAGTTCTCTTCAGGGTTCTGACCCTGAGATACTACCATGCTCCAGTAGAGGATCCCACACTCATATGCATAGGTAGAGATAAAATGACACAGGTGGTATTATGTCAATTTCAAAATAAAAGAATGTATGAAATTGGGAGAGAAAGTGGTGAAAGCAATAGAGAGGACCTGGGAGGGGATGTGGAGTAGAGTTGTTCATTATGTGAATATATAAATATTAAATAAAATATATTAATGAAATACACTAGCAAACATCTAGCTGGCACCAACCCAAAGGCTAAGAATGTCTTTAGATATCTTATGCCTGTATTTGAGATCTCTCCACTTTGCTATAACCTATGTGTCTTAGGTTCGCACCAATATATTTTTAAAGTATCTTGAATTACGATTTTCTCATATTTTGTTCTTGTTAAAACTTCAAAAAAACGTAATCACACTGTAATATTAAACTTAGGGTAAACTGAGTTTGTTCTCCCAAGGCATAGTCACTCATGCTTGACACCAGAATAAAATCTGCCTTATTTCCTTTGGCATGAGAACTATATTTTAACCTGGACTCAATCTACAATAGTATTTTTCAGTGGTTCAGCTTTATATTTTCAAGTTAACTTAATTCTAGTTTCTGTCATGAAGATTTCTGATTCATCAATCCAGGTAGACTCTGTGACAAGAATGACTGACTTTGGGAACACAGAACTGCCTCCAGTCATCCAAAGCCAACAGATAAAAAAATCACAGGAAAAAAAATCTTCTGGAATTCTAATGTGAGTTCGGTGGAAAATTGGAAAGAGAATCAGCTGAAGATTTGGTATTTAATTAAGTCACTCTTTCTATTTTTGTCTATGTGCAAAGACACATAAGTATGTCTAGAAAACACACAGATGCATATATTTGGAAGAACAAAACACTATAATCAATTAAGATTTTAAATCATTTAAATTATTAGTTGCATATAGTTATCACAAATTTCAGCTTTAGATCTGCATATAAGAAAAATATACTGCTTTGTTATATTTAAATATTTTATTTTAAGGTTTTAATTAGGTCTATTTATTTGTGTCTGTGTGTAGTCTGTGTGTAGCTTTGTTCACAAGAGTGCTGTGTGCACAGTGGCCAGAAGAAGGCATTGGATTCCTGGAACTAGACACTCAGTATGGGTCTGGGAACTGTACCTGGAGTCTTTGAAAGAATATTAGTGCATTTTACTAGAGAATCATTTCTCCAGACTCTGAAAATATATTACTTTCAATCAGATTATGATATAATTTGTCAATATTTAAATATATTTCTTAAAGCAAAAATAACATTCTGTTAAACATATACCACTAGTTCAAATGATTGGAAAACAGCTGAATTTAAGCAAAGATCACTTCATATTCAATTATTTTGAAAATTGTAAATGTGTAAGGCCCTTTAGTATTTAACAAGGATTTTGAGTTTAAGGTATTCTGCATGCAGTAATTAACTTGGGTTTTGGTTTCTACTTATTGTAAGAACATATCGTTTATATGTTTTCTTTAAAAAATGTGTAGAAAATTATTACAGATAATGGTGTAAGTATTTTATTCAACAGTTTCCATTTAAAATAACTATGGGGATAAACAGGAGTTCAAATCACATAGGCCACGTACTTTTAATTTACTAATGAGATGGCCACACTGGGTTTCCCACACACAATCTATTTAATAAAATAAAATATTGAATGGGTAAATGTGATTGCTGCTCAAAACTGATGACTTGAATTCCATCCTTCCAACATCTACAAAGGGAAGAGGAGAAAACTTGACACAGAATTTGTCTTCTGGTCTTCATAGTCAAGCTTTGGCACTTATACCCACACAAACATGTTTGCCTCTCCCTTCTCCCCCCACCATGTCTCGCTCTCCCTTTCAACACCCCCCAGACACAATAATAGTAAAAATGTAAATACTTTTCATTGAATTTCAAGTTGATTAAACTATCAAACTGGTCAAGTTTGAATTATGGTAATGCATTGACTATTTTACATACACGTATACTTCAGCATGTTTGTGTCTGCATATTTACATATTTCCCATGTCACAGTTAGCAGTTTACCAAAATTGAATCTTCATGGTACAATTTCATATTTTCCTGTTTGTCTTCTGGTTTTTAACTGAGCCATTAGTGAGTTGAAAACAATTTCAGATTATAACTCAACAAACAAATTCAGAGGAACTAGAATTTCCATGAAATCTATTTCATCTCAGGTCAGTTACATACACTAAGTGATTTTCCAGAAAAACAGGCTAAGAACCACATTCCAGTATGGCATACTATATCCTAGAGGAAGAGCCCCAAAACTAGTCATAACCCATCTTGCCCTGTCCCATCTGGGCCACACGAGAGCCCAACAATGGATTCTAATCACAGCATTATCATTGATACAGCATTTAAATCACATATTTAATGTTCCTTTGCTATGAAAAAAGTATGTTTAAAAATTAATTTTATTTTTGATTGTGACCCTAGCCCTTAATGTCTGAGCCATCTCTCTGGCCCATGTCCTCTAATGGGGCTGTGATAACCATGTGTAATGCTGAGCAGGCCCTGCCCTTCACTGGTCCTGGAATAGCAGGCCCTTCCCCTCACTGGACACTACAGAAAGAGAACTGACCCACACCTTCAAGGGAGACCATCCCCTCCCCACACCCACTCAGGAGAGATCATTCCATCCCTCACTATAGGCATGGGAGAGCTGACCCGGGTGGCATGGGCATAGGAGATCTGGTTCTGCCCCTTGCCTGATGGTGGCACCCCAGTGGCCTGGAATGACCAGCTCAAGTACTACCCTGATCCACACCTGGGCCTGGGATTGGCATATCCTAACATCTACCCCATCTAGGACTTGCTGGAGCTCCTAAAGGGACTGGTCCTGTGGCATGGTAACAACAGGAACTCCATGACTCGGGGTGGCTGCAGGACATCCCAGAGGAGTTCTGGTAAGGATCCAGTGATGATGGTGTGCCAGAAACCAGAGGCCTTGAACCTGACCAGTGACTCATTACTGTGACCATTTACTAGTAAAGCTGATTGGACAAAGGTTTCTGCTGTGTGACATACCATGGTTGCCAATGCCATCAAGATGAGTGAAGATGGGGGAAAGAGAGAAGAGAAAAGAGGGGTTTTGTTTGGGTTTTTGGTTTTCACTTCGTGTTCGTTTGGTTTGATTATTTTAATTTTTGTTTGGGGGGGCTGCTGTAGAGGAGAGGGGAGGATGTGAAGGGACTAGGAGGTGAGTGAAATTGGGTTGCATGATGTGAAATTCCCCAAGATTCCATTAAGAAATTGCTTTTATTTTTTTAATTGTATTTATTTATTCATTCATTCGTTCGTTTATTTATTTATTTATTTATTTATTTATTTATTTATTTATTTATTTAATCAAGAGAGAGTTTCTCTATGTAGCTTTGTACCTTTCCTGGTACTCACTTGGTAGCCCAGGCTGGCCTTGAACTCACAGAGATCCACCTGGCTCTGCCTCCCGAGTGCTGGGATTAAAGGCGTGCGCCACCACCCACCCGGCTAAGAAATTGCTTTAAAAATTCTAATTTAAAGTATTTGTTTCCTGCTGTGGAATCTAATGTGTTGTGATGCCTTCATAGCAATGTATTTATAATTTTGATAAGATTGTGGTCTTTTGGTGTAGTCGGACTAGTTTTATAACTCCTACTTTACTATTATGGATTACAAATAGAAGTTTATAGAAATAGCTCATTCTAATATCAGTACATAATTGAAAGTTTAGCAAAGGTCTCAAAAAGCATCCCATTTGTAGTCCATTTGGTACATGTAATGGGCACGAAGCTGTCCCCTTCTGCATTTCATTTAACTCATTCAAAACTTACACATTACATGTATGTGTGTGATTCTTCTAACAAAAGTGTTTTTTAAAATATATTCCTCCTTCTGTTATACTGTTTATATATTATAAGTGTGCTTGGTAGCAATAGGAAATGTATAGAGGAAGAGGGGAGAGGGAGGAGAGGGGAAGGAAGAGGAAAAGAGAAAAACAGGGAGGGAAGGAGGGAGGAAGTCTGTCTGGCCCCCTTTTAAACATTTTTTTTCTTAAGTGACACTTACTGATGCCTGGAATAGAGCTGCCTTCTCCCTAGAATTATATTTTATTTTATTTATAATAGCAGAGACAGACAATAAATAGACCATTGAGTTTATTATTAAGTCAGCAATATATAGTAGAATGTATTAAAGATAATAAATTGGGGTTATAGGAGCTAATGAGTGTTTTGAAGATTCTCATTTATTTAGTTTTCACAACACTATCTTGTAGACACTGTTACATTTATATGAGTGAGGAAGCTGAACCACCTAAGAGGCAAACAATTGCTCAGATTTCTACAGCCAGAGACTACGGAGGACATATAAATCCAGGTGTTTACTGCACTCAGTGCTGACTGTTTGGAGGGAAGGCAAAGGTGAGTTTAACATTTAGGTGGAAGGTTTGATGGGGCCAAGTGAACTTGAGGAGTTTGTGTCCAAGTCTGTGTAAAATTCTAACCTGATCTAGAAGAATATTAAATTATTTATGTTTATGGTCATATTTTGTGAATGTGCTGAGGTTTCTAGCCTTGCTTCAGTGATCAACCCTACATAGTCTCCTTCATCTGCCTCACATTTCCCTCAGATAACTAGAATTAGACCAAATGATCTAAATGGGGTAAAGAAACAAGAGCTTCAAGGACTCCATTGTACACTCCAGCTTGTACTCGTTCTTCTGTTATTCTCTGTAATTACCAATGGCTATTTTCATTATTTTTGTCTATCACACAAAACCTCCTAATCCAGCCTTCTCACTGCAAAAATGAAAGGAAACCCACAGTTTCCCAAGAGAGGAGAGGTTTAGGGGACACTGTGGAGGATGGAATTTAACAGTTTACCATAAATTGCCTTATTAAAATATAAAATAGTCTATACTTGTAGAAAATGAAATAACTCCTATATCTATTTTTTACAAAATATAAAAATGCTACTACTCAGTGTAAACAAAATTAGCCCTGACCATTTTTTTAACAATTCCCTGTGCATATAGTAGTTGTATAACATCAAGCATATCAGTTTAACTCTCTTTGCCTCAAGATTCCAATTTGTAAAATGAGAGGAATTAGAATGCCTCTCTCAGGAGATCAGTGTGGTTATGGAATAGGTAAGCTAATGGGAGCACAGCACACAGTGAACATTGCACATGTGTTTGCTGACAATGCTGTTAACATGAATGTTATTCTTGTACATAATTACTGTTATCATTATATGCTGTGTGGTGCTATGCTATTTTTTATATAAATTAGTTTTTCAATTATTTAGTTCAATGTCTTCTATCCATAGGCATTGAAGTGTGAACTGGGATGCAAAGGTAAGCAAATTCATGCAAGACTCCTGTTTCCATAGGGCCTCTAAAAATGGCAAAAGTAAAAGTAACTATAAAACTTACAGTCAGAGTGGTAGTTTGAATGTAATTGCCCCCGTAAGCTCATAGGGAGTAGCACTATTAGGAGGTGGCTTTGTTGGAGTAGATATGGCCTTGTTGGAGGAAGTGTGTCATTGTGAAGGTGGGCTTTGAGTTCTCATGTATGCTCAAGCCATGCCCAGTTTTTCAGTTCACTTCCTGTTCAGATCAAGACGTAGAATTATCAGCCCCTTCTCCATCATGTCTGCCATGTCCCACCATGATGATAATGGACTAAACCTATAAAAATGTAGGTTTTTTTTTTTTATATTTAACTGAGCCACCTCAGTTAAATGTTTTCCTTCATAATAGTTTCTGTGGTCATGATGTCTCTTCCCAGCAATAGAAATCCTGATTAATACAGTTATATATATATATGGCAATAAGTATTTTTGAAAAATTAGTATGGTTGGTATGATGAGTGACTGTGTTGGTTTTCTTTTTCAGAGTAGAAAATCAGGAAGAGAAGTCTGGACCAGAAGACATGAGGACCAGGAGTGAGATCTGGGGCTTCCCAAATTTTGAACTAAAAATTAAAAATCAGCAAAGATATCAAAAAAGGGAGGTCACTGAAATAAGAGGAAAACCAAGAATGCAAAGTCATGAAAGATTAGGTAAAATAATATTTCAAGTGAGATGATGAATGAAAAATGTTGTTTGGATTTTATAACATAACCAAATAGTAACATGCCAAAGACATATTTAATAATAGCTATTTTTTCCATTCTGTTTCCTGTTACTATTATGAATTTGTTAGGCAGTAGGGTGCTGTTTGGGGAAGGCACAGGAGAAGGTAACAGGATTGAATATGGACAAAGTGCATCATCTATTGAAATGAAATTTTTACTAATCTTTATAATAAGCAGGTTTTATACTCCTATTACTGCCATTTTCAGGATTAATAAACTCAAGCAAGGAGAGGTTACATGTTTTATGCATTGTCACATAAATACAGATAAGACAAGTAGTGTAGGAATGTGGCAGTTGTAAGGACAGTTCCCTTGCCCCACTCCTTGTAATATCTACAGTCAGAGAAATAAAAATATTTCTACAGGTGTTGGAGCATTAAATTTTCCATCTTTTAGGATGTATAAGCAGGGAGCTTTCAAATTATTGCAATTATTAAGCACAAAAAGCCTCAACCATGGAGTTTGGCAGTTATTTCATATTTACAGTAGAAGTAATGTTTCATGGACTGTGCCCACTGAAACACTAAAACACTGTCAGATTAACCTGCATTTTAGATGGAGATGCTCACACAACTGTCCATTTCTCCTCGTATACACCAGCATGACAATTATGAAAACCTGACTCCTTACTGATTTAATTTACATTTTAGTCTTACTAAAGATAATCATCATTTCCTCTACTTATTTTTCGTCTTATTTTCTTATTTAACTATTGATGCATTCCTGGTACTTTTATTGTCTAGAGCTTCGATGATTTTTTATTGCATGTATATAATTATTTTTTTAAAAATATTATAGCCATATGTAACTGGTAGATCTCATATATATTGCAAATAATTTCACAGTTTAGTTAAATTCACTTTATAATATTTCCTCTTTAATTATATTGAATATTTATGGATTATTTTTCTTGATTTTCATTCAGTTTCTCTGTCTTTTGTGTTATCATTGGGTGGACCATTTCCAGTTTTCCTTTCTTCCGTCCTTCCTTCCTTCCTTCCTTCCTTCCTTCCTTCCTTCCTTCCTTCCTTCCTCCCTTCCTTCCTTCCTTCCTCCTTCCTACTTCCTCTCTTCCTTCCTCCCTCCCTTCCTTCCTTCCTCAATTCCTTCCTTCCTCCCTTCCTTTATTTCTTTCCTTCCTTCCTCCTTCTCTCTTTATCTCCCTCCATCTCTATCTTCCTTTTATCATCTATCTATCTTGAATATATCAACTATAAATTCTATTAATTATCTACTATCTATATACTAACCATCTATCAATCATGGATCTATTTATAATCTACCTATCATCTATCAACATCTGTCTGTCTGTCATCTATTTGTCTCTGCCTCTCCATAGTCATCTCCTCCCTTATATGAGGAACCATGAAGAATGACATCCACTGAGCCTGACAATATTGGCAGCCTGATACATGGCTCCCATCCTCTGAAACGTGCAGAAATCATGTTATGTTGTATAAGACAGCCAATACACACTGTAGATTCTATGGAATCTGTTTATAGCATCCCAAACTGACTAAAGAGTTTGTGATGTAACCCAGACCTCTGCATATTTAACAAGACCCCAAATATTTTCACTGGGAGGTCCTGTACTATACTTTCAATTGCAAGTGTCTAGATTCATTTTATACTATGAATTATGAAGTGCCTGTATATGTATCCATTTGCATTTCCCTAATTTCATTAATTTTTGAAATGCATGCTTGTCTTGTGATATAATACCTATACATGCTTTTCTTAGACTTTTTAACGTCTTCTATTGATTTACAGTCTTATCTCATACAAGTAAATCAATGTAGTTTAATCAGGTATTTTAATACTCAGTTAAGGACATATGTGCCATCAAATTCTTTCATTATCAGTCTTAGTCAAATTTAAGTCACTTTGACTATAATGAATTTATAAAGGCATAACTATTTATAAAATTGATTCTATCTATTTGAGAAGAAGTACCTCTATTTCCACCACACTTCCTCTGTTATAAAGTGCACCTCCCAATGCATATAAAGAAGCCAAATCTCCAAAGACAGTGATATTTGGGGACCAGATTTTCAAGATGTAATTAAGTTTAGATAATATTGAGAGAGTGAGATACTGAGACTGGATTAGTTGATTTATATGGAGAGGAAGATAAACCAGCCCCTTCCTTTCAGCAAGCCAGAAAGGGTCCTCATGAGGAGAAAAGTCTATAAGCACCTTGATCTTGGCCTGAAGAGCTAGATATATGTAAGACACACGGAGTGTAGTATTTTCTTGTAAACCTCAGACCTAACACAATATTCCAAAAGAAATCTGTGTCTTCTTTAAATAGGAGCCACATGTTTGTGCATCCAGTGACTCTTCATGTGGATTCCTCTATCAATTCTAGTTAATTTCATATTGGAAGTCTGAATTTTTAGGTGGTAGAAAAAGCACAGATTTTTCTTAAGCATTTAGCATTTGGCTTACAACATTTATTTTTAATTATTCATTTATAGTTTCATGCTTAAGATGATCTTTTTATGTTCATCAGATAGGTACCTTGAAGTTTGTACTTGTGTGCAGAATATGCCATCCATTGCAGCCTAGAGTTTTGTATACTTGCAGCAAACCTCCAACTCTGGTGGTATCTACATCATGGAGCTCGAACCCTCGGGACAGAAAGGAAAATGGTGTCCCTTTTTACACAAGCACATGCGAATAACTAAGCATATATCTTAAGCAGTGTATGACAAAACTCTAATGACTTTATTTTTAATCATTCAGGAGTTATTTCATAGAACATACAGCCAGCACCAACTTTTGAGTGCAGTGACTTAGGACAGGCTTTGAAGGGATAAGAAAGCTGGAGTAGATATGACCCATTAGAAGAGAGAATTTGTATGGTTGGACTACAGGTGTCTGCTCCACTGGTCATGGGGTGTCTTTTTATTATAAATTTTAAAAGTTTCAGAATAGAGATGAAAAAAATCTGTATTTATGAACCTTCATAAATTCATTCTATTTATTCAAAGGAAGCAGTGGTGTCCATGTCTGTTATTATTATTATTTTTATTTTTCTTACCACATAAATATCCCACAGAACATCAGTTTGTTCCCAGATGCTATAAGTTTAGTTTTGTGAGTATTATTATACTTCTAGTCATTATTTAGTCACCAAGTACCTGGTTTGGGCAGTACTTGTACCACACATAGCTCACCAGCTCCTATATGGGTCATTAGCGTGGCTTCTGCTGACATGTAAGTTTTTGCAGGCAAATAAAGAGACTTTCTCTCAAGACTTTCTTCTCCTGGGGGTGCTGGCTGGACAACCCTATTAGATGGGAAGGATATTAGCTTTTTGCTTAATGAATAATGTTATTATAATGGGTTCATTTCCCTAAGCTAATTGGAATGAATAAGAGAAAGAACACAGGTCACAGGAAAATACTAGGAAGGCTTTTTTAAAAACTGTGACAAAACTTCAGAGGATGTTTGGTGCCTCCTGAATTTTAGGCAACTGGATTGTCCTATGTCAGTTATGAATTCTATCATATATGTGACTTTTACACATGAAGGTATTCCTCCTATCTGGCTGGTTTGTAGTATTAGACACATTTCCAGAATTCTCCTCCCACTCTGAGTTTATAGACGTGGTTTATTTACCCCCTAAAGCACCAAATTCTTTTAACTGTACAACAAAAAGAGGTGACTTTATTCTGCCTTAAGAAATTTTAGAGAACTTTCATCTATGAGACATCCAGTATCTGGTTTCCTAGGAATACCAGAGACACTTAGTCACTCTGTGAAGATAGAAAAAAATCATCACATAACTAAACATTGAGATTTTTGGTTATTTATACATCTTTATCCTTATGAAGATTTTTCAATTTTAATCATACTTGATGCATATTTCTCTGACATGAAGTTGATTTTGCTTCTAAGATTATTTGAAAACTAACAATAGGTCATTTCTGTTTTATTCATTGACATTTGAAAAAAATAGTTCAAGGCACCAAATCCCAAAGATGTCACAAACTCCTAGACACTAATATATCTCCAGATACAAAGTTGTCCAATTAGACAACAATGCACTGTGGCCAGAATGAAGGCATTGTAGGATTGAGCACATGAGTATGTTGACATAATTTCTAGGTCTTAGTTTGTATTATGAGAGGATAAGAAAAAGGAAGTAAATAAGCATTGGAAAGAAAAGAAGGGGAAGGAGAAAGGAAAGGAAGAGTGGAAAAAAGAGTCAGAAAGTAGAAAAGAATGAAAAATGAAGGAAAAAGGAGGGAATAAGATAGGAAAGAGAAAAGAGAGCAGTAATGGGCAACTAATATCATTCAATTTCCCAAAATTGGAAATGCCCACTTTTAAAGACATCTATGTAGTACACATTTTATTTCTCTTCTTTTGAATTTAAAACTAACCTTTCCTTTTGGAAATTTTGTGGTAAAACTTGTCAGGTCCTTTTCATGTTTGTCAACTCTATCTATCTATCTATCTATCTATCTATCTATCTATCATCTATCTATCTATCATCTATCTATCTATCTATCTATCACTTATATCCATCCATACACATACACACACACACACGCCTATCTATCTATCTATCTATCTATCTATCTATCTATCTATATCACTGTTTGGGAATTATTGTCTGGCATGGAGATAAGGTAACAAACCCATGGTGATAGACAATGAGAATGAGAGCCATTGACTTGGTTTCTACTCCTGATTAGCTGGTGGTACTGGTGGCATGTCATTTCATTTACCTGATTACTGTTTCCCCACACACATAGAGGGATTTCACCCTTGTTTATTCATAGTCTCTGTAGTTCAAATATTGCCATCTAAACCTGCTTAAATTATCCATCCTGATAAAATATTTTTACTTCCCCAAATGTCTGTAGTATGATTTCCTTATTAAAACAACAACAACTTTTCAACTTTGGCTCTGTGATGAAAGACAACTTTTATGAGAGCACTTCACTATAAAAAATAATGACACATTAGTAAACCTCTCAATCGCAGCATGGAAGCTGTTGCCAGATTGTAAGTGGCACTTGAGTCTGTTTACTGAGATGTGCAAAGGTTTTAACATGAGAGATGGGGGGGCTGGCTGGGAAAGAGAGGGGAAAATTATTTGAAAAAGACACATCTGATATTATCTCTTCCCTTCCCTACCTATACTCCCTCCTTTCTTTGCATATATCTAATCTTCCAGGGCATCTTATTACATTAAATGGAAATCCTGGTCCATTCATAAGCTAGATACACAAAGACATGGAAATCCGCAGTGAGCTTTAAAATGTATGTTAGAGAAGTTGTGTTACATAGAGTAATATATATTAGGGATATATCCAGCAATACAATGTGTTGAATTTATTACTCCCTGGATACTTGTAAGTTAAACTCTAAAAACAAAACATATGAAGTCATAGCATAGTTCTATTTGTCATTTAAGAATTAGGAAGGTGACCTAAAGATTACTGCTATATATATGGTTTATTGGTCCATAAGGATATTTTTAGACTGAATTACTTATGAATCAAGGTGTTTAACTCAAAGAAGAGTAGCCTGCAAGCAGAAGCCATTTATGGTGAAAGTTGCTGGGGGAAAGTGACATGAAAAAAAAGTGTAGAGACCACTGTGCAATAATACAGACACATTTTCTCATGAAAATCTCTTTTAGCCCATGTGAAGCATAAGCTAGTTCCTTGCTGCTAGTCTTACCATAGTACTCCTTTATTTCTCCCTTCCCTCTCATGCCTTTCCCTACTTTCTGCCTTCTTGTCTTGTCATTACACAGAATAAGACCCAGGAATCATCATATTACACCATATACAAACAATGTGTTCTTTTAAAAAATCTATTTTCATCATTTACTCTGAGGAAAAACAAGCTTGAAAATTTGGATTTGTCATATGTAATATATATATATATATTCATACAAGTATCTAAATATATTGTGTATGTGTGGACACAAGTATATACACATCTGTCAATCATAGTGTATAAAATAAAATTATACACACAGAATTGGTGGAATATTAAAAAAAGAATCCAGAATCTCTTTGGGAAAGGCAAGAAATAGAATGGCTTAAAGCATGTCTGCAGTGAATCTGAAGGAGTTGGGACTGCATATGCCACAATCACTGTACATTCTACTTTGGTTAAGACACTGAGGTACCAGGGAGACCTTTGTTCTGTATACATGCACTGTGCACGTTCTATCCAAGTGGGCTAGTTTTGTTCTCATGCCATGGGAGCAGGTGGCATCAAGCTGTTTTGATGAGGTTAAAAGACTCCTCCCCCCCTCTCCGAAAGCAGCAGCCTGAAGTACGTCAGCAGTAATTGTGTGCATGGCTCTGCTGTGCAGGGTGGGTGGAGGCAAAATTGATATCAAATAAGGGCATCAAACTGAGATCCGAGAGTTCCGTTTAAGTTGTTGCTCATTTTTATTAGCCCCACTGGGGTGAAAACCTTATAACTTAAATTTATCCTCCGGACAAGAACAATAATTTTGATTAATTTAAATTTTCCTCTCCAAAAAGACTGATTTAATGCTAAACAGTGGATATAAACCAAGAGGTTTCTTTATTCTCTTTTGATTTTGTTATTGACAAATCAGACTTTAGCTCAGTTAAATAAAAGAGACACGTTCTGTTGCTTGGATGGGAGGCCTTTAATGAGGATGGGAGCCCCCGGGGAGCCGAAATCGGGCTGCTTTAGGGGTTTCCTGCCATTTCTTCAGTCATTCTGTCTCCCTTTCCAGTGGGCCTAGGGTGTAGGAACTATCCAAGGTGCTAGGATCCTGGCAGCTTTGCCGTTCAATGCAGGCGGATTGCAGAAGCAGAGGAGAGAGATTACTGCTTATTTCAGAAGGTAGGTTCTTTGTTTCAGCATCTCTGATTAATCAGCAGCAGCAGCATCAACAGACTAAGGCAGCTGGAGAGAGGAGAGAAGCAGGAAGGGAGGGAGTCCGGGAAAGGGAGGGAGGAGAGGGAGAGAGAGAGAGAGAGAGAGAGAGAGAGAGAGAGAGAGAGAGAAGAGCCAGAGCAAGCTGGTTGTCATGGGGGAGGGACGATGCTACACGCTAGGCTTCTCCAAACCTTCCGTATGTGTGCAACGAGAAAGAGCATCTTCTTTGGGGCTGAAAGGAGACATTTAGAGAGGACATGTCTGATTTTTGTTTCCATTTATTTTTGTCTTCACAGAACATGATCAAATGAGGTACCTTAGCCAGCTTGGTGACTGCTTCGGGTCTTGTAATCATCTCTGTAGCAAAGTGGGTAAAATCATTCAATTTCTTCCCTGCTGGACCTGGAAGGAGAGGGGCTGTGCGCTCATCCCCACCCATTAGCTATGCCCTCTTTTCTCTGAATGTCGATTTAAGGAAGCAAGCAGCTGTCTTCTGCCACTGCATCTCCCTAGCAAACTTTAAAGGGTATTTTATCTGATAGAAAGAACATCGAAAATGCTCTGGTCTCTAGTGATGAAGAATCTTGGATTCAACACTTTTCCCATCCAGATATAATGCACTTTCATTGAAGAAAAGCTGAACTGACCTACAAGTCTGTTTCTTATGGTGCTGGATTACTCCTACCGAACTGCCCCGAGACCAGCCCTGAGAGAGGGCTCTGACAGACCCAAGTCACCTCCTGACTATTGCACTTAGCTTTCCCTGGGGACTTAATTTTTGGTATGTATCTCATTTTTCAGATTCTATAAGCATGCTAATTAAATCCAGAACTAAATAGTGGAAGTGATTTGTTATGAAATGGGATGGATTTTAGTTAGGGATACTTAATGCTGAAGTTTGCATGTTTTATTAGGTGGAGCAGAAATAAAGATACAACATGGGCATCCACAGTGTTTGTGAGCCCCCGGCTATTTTTAATCCCTTACCCACTTAGTGATTGCCATGGAAATGTTAAATAGATCTCCATTAGTAAAATAAGCTATGTTGAATTATTATAAGAATTGAAAGTATTTTCATGTCATTAATTGCTATTCAAGTTGTGTCTGCTGCTACTTGTCTTTATTCCATACCATAAATATTTTACAGCGGGCTCAGTTCATTGGTGTCATCAATGAGAGCCCAGTTTTGCATTCTCAGAAAGAAAGGTATACACTCTACCACAAAATATCCAAATTACTGGGCATACTTAGAAGCTGAAACTGCTTATTTCTGTCTGACTCCAAAAAGATACTTTCCTGAAAATGTGTTTTAATACCAGCCAATATCATGAAGATTTCATTAGTCTAACCAAAATGTACATCTTCTGAATAACTTTAGTTAGACTTGCTGTACTTGGGACATGCACTTATTTCATTGGAATATCTCCCTTCTGATTTTCCAAAACTACCCAGGAATATTTTCAGTACTTGAAATGTTGGTAGATATTGCAGATCTGGGAAAATATTGTGTTTAAAGATGTTCATCTTTCCTAAAAAATACTAAAGTTGTTTGGGTACTAAATAAGTACTTTTTTATTTTTCTACATGTAGTGAAAAATATAAGAACATTTAATGGAAGAGGTTATATGGTCTATTTTTGATAATTCTAGTATCCACAATTTATAATCATTTAGTATAGAATAATGAATAGAGAGCAAGAACAAAAATTGATCTCTTAACTTTTACATTTTGGACACACTCCAATTTATTTGATGTATTGTTAAGTGTTAAGTTAAAAAACAAATGAGCAAAGAAGAGCCAGATGTGTATAAATGATTTTGTTTTACTTTGAAAAGTAGCACATGTTTTTGTCCAACTCAGAGAAGAAGGGAATTCTTGAGAAAGACACTTAATATTTAGGAATTTGTGAAAACAGACATGTGAAAAAATGCTACAATTTTACAAAGGACAAGCAGAGTGATAAAACTTGAATGGTTTGGAAAGTTGTGCAGAAGTGTCAAAATCTCTGAGAAGACAATTGTGGCTATTGTTTAAAATAAATTAATCAGTCATAGACTATCAACTCAATTGGATGGTTTCCATTGTAGCTCCAGTCAGCAATTTATTAAATTGACTATGTCTACTTTGCAAATACTGCCTTGTAAGCGTCTGGAACCAATTGGCCCAAGGCTCCACAAAGTCCCTTAGCCACTGGCACTTTGCTTGAGCCTTTAATATTAGAGAGGATGTAGCCAATCTTTTAAGACCTTTGGTAAAAGACACCATGACAACCTGGAAGTTGGGGGAGATGCCTGGTACATGATGCTACTGCATTTGCATGATCTATGCCCACTTCCCAATTTAGGGAAGGGAGTTAGTGAAGAAAAACTCCTTGCAAAGAAATCTGTTTTCTGAGAAAGAAGCAATCAGTGCCTTTGTAGTGACTCCTGCAGGCTGTCTTGGTGGTAACTTCTTTCCCCATTTTGTGCAGAACAGCTGCATTTTGAGAACACTGAGAATGAGAATATGAACATGACCATTTGTGGGGTAGGGTGCAGGATTCCAAGCACAGATCAAAATCTCTGACACTAGTATTTGACAGTTTGTTAAGTTTCTAATTGCAGAAATATTTTTGACATGGTTTACACGGCTTATGGGTTTTAACCAAGCTAGCTAGTCTTGATTTGGTCCTAGTTTATGAAGTTAGCAAATTTTAGATAGGAATTTGCATATGCATTTAACATATGTATGTGAAGTCTGATTACTAAATACTTATATTTTTCACATGCACTGTGTGGTATGTGATTTTAGATTGGTGTAAGTAGATGCAAATAATGTAAAATAGTCTTTATATTGCTGAACAATTCAACAACACAACAACAATCACACACACAAAAAAAAACAGTCAAAATCACACAAGGAAACATTCATTCGACCTAAACCTCTAGGATTCTCTATCTCAAGGAAGATGGAATGAGGAGAGGGAAAATCAAATTTTAATAACTCACATTCCAAAAACTTCATATAGCATTAAGACAAATATCCTTTGAAAACCTCAAAAACGTATAAAGAATGAAACTAGGAATCTTCCTCCATCTACAAATAATTGAAACATAAGTATAAAGTCAGGGTCAAGTATCCAGTCTTTTATCAAGGCATTTATTCTCTCCTATATTATTAGGATGTTTCAGCATATCACAAATTACATTATGATAATAGCATAAAATGAACTTTACCTGATTCTGATCATAAGATTTTCTTTTGGTGTTCGCTATGGTCTAAAATTTAGAAATTCTTATGAGACTTTAAATACGGGGAAACAATTCACTTCAAAATCAGCATTGTTTTTCATTCTCATCGCTCAATATGGGTGGGAAAATAAAGATTAAACAAGTTGCCACCACTCTGTATCTTTGAAAAGCCAAATCTCATGTAGAGGACAGCTCCATTTTGGAAATTTAGGGTAAAGAGTTTACAAAAAAAACAAAACACCAGTGTCAAGAGGGCTAGTTCACTCAAAGGATGCTGGTACATATGCAACTTTTACCTGGGTAAGTGGAACTATCAGGTTTATCACAGGGATATGCCTTATTGAGTGAGTGTTCACCTCCATCAGGCCCACGCTTACAGAGGTGGACCTAGCAATGCAGGAAATTATACTAATTGAGGAGTTGCCTGAGAAATTTAGACAAAGGGATGATGAGAGATGCTTAGACATAGACGAGGAAGAGCCAGGCAGCCTAAATAGTCATTTGACTCCTTCTGTGTGACTTCTCTCCCACACCAGCCTGTGGCTTTGAGGAACTCATTCTCACCATGAATGGGTACTGTGTGAAATACTCTGTAGACTGGCACCACACACAGTGGGTTTCTTTGCTGGTGGAGGGGAAATGCTACAGAAGCATGTGCTCTTGGAGAAATTTGTATGCATTTATTTTTCAAAAATACTCACTATTTTTAAATTTCTCTTTACTACTAAGTGTTACAGAATGGCTTAGCACTTGAGTTTCCTTGATGAAAGTATCAGCTACAGAAAGGGAGGAAGAAAATGGTATTTTTTAAAATTTTATGTTTCTATCTATTTCATTTGGGCCTATATGATTTTTGCTGTGGGTTTGATGATGGAGAGTTTTATTTCTGTGTGAACATCTGTGAAGAATTAATATCACTATCAGCTTTATATTCAGCCTTGTCAGGAACAATGATGGCTGTGTAAAGTGTGTGTGTGTGTGTGTGTGTGTGTGTGTGTGTGTGTGTGTGTAGAAAGCTCAATTCAATGTTAAATGCTTAGTTTTTTTCTCTTGGCCAAGTAAGAATTTAATTAGTGCATTTTAGTTAAGTTAAACCTCAAATTTTAGAAAATGTCACAACATTACACAATGTAGTCTTTGTGAAGGGTGTGGTCAACAGGTTGTAAGTAACAGAGTGTAAGAATAATGTAATGGAAAGCTGAAAAAATAGTCATCCACTTTAATATTTAACCCCAATATCTATAGCTTTGGTAAGAAATAGTTGTGGGCACAGTAATCTAAATATTAAAAGAACAGAATCTCTGGAAAATGCAGAACATAGAAGTATAGAAAATCATACAGTAAGGACCTGAATTTCACTGTGTGTTGTATGGGATTTGATCTGGTAATTTAACCTACTATCCCTGGAGGATCCCTCATATGATTTTTAAATTAGCCACAAATTCCAGTAAACACATACATAGCACTTCACTATTTGTATCAGTGCTGGGGCTTCCAATGAAAGCATATCTACTCTTAGAATTAAGACACATTGCTGCAAGAGTATAGATGGGCAGCAAAAAGTCTCTCATTTATTGAAACAAAAAAAAACATGGTGCACAATATTATTGGTGGCCATAGGAAGGCAGAAGTTCTCTTTCAACCTTTTGCATTCTATTGTTTCAATGTCTAATTAGAAGCCAAGTAAGGGATATGGTTAGTTATTGAGAAAAACCTAACAATGCTGCATAGAACACAAGAGCCCAGCTGCATTTTAACAGTATTTCCTAAGACTGGGGAATTCTGTGTCTGTTTAAACAGAATTGCAATTTAAGAGGCAGGAACTACAGTCAAGTCTTAAATGGGTTAGACATGGAACATACCTTTCTCAACATCTATTTTATCCATGAGTATGACTTCTAAAAACATATTTATGATTTATTGGATTTTCATGCTAATTGCAGTAAATAGTAGTGGCTATAACACAGAAGACAATTAACACAGTTCAGTTTTCTATTACATCTGTTCACTATGAGAAAGCTATGGTTTATTCATCTAAAACATATCCTTCAACTTGGAAAGGCAAAGTTGGATGGTTTAAAATGGAATGAGCATTATGGGCCACAGATCCCAGTGCCCTTATTTTCTAATTTTGGACAATGAGAGGTAGCGTGTATAAGTATTTTTATTACAAATCATTTGCTTAATGAAAAAAATATGTTAACTCCTAGTTTTACTCTCATGTGAACTTCTGTGATGAAGGAAGTGTATGTATGTGTATATATGTGTATGTGTGTGTGCATGTGTGCGTGTTTGTGTGTGTGTGTGTGTGTGTGTGTGTGTGTGTGTGTGTGTGTGTATGTGTATGTTCAGGCATGCTTTCCACAGCATGAATGTATAGGTCAGAAGTCAATTCTTACTAGTCTATGCTCTCCTACCGCCTGTAGGGTCTAATGATGGAATTTAGGTTATAAAACAATACACAAGTGCCTCCAACTCTGAGCCATCATTCAGGCCCTGCCAGTTCATAACTGTGGAAATTATTATATTTAACAACCTGACTCCTTGGTAAACTAATTTTACTTTGAAACATGTGGATAGATTATTTAAGACAAACACACATAAATAAACATACATACACATAGAAACACAAAAATAAAATCAATAGTAAGCATTTTAAAACAATTTTATTTTACACATTACTGAGGGTCGGTGACAGATGGTTCATCTGATACAGACACTTGCCACCAAGCCTGACAACCTGAGTAAGATCCCCTTGACCCACATGATAGGACAAGATAGCCAGTTGTCTCAAGTTGTCTTCTGATCTTCATGTAGAAGTTGTGGCATCATGCATCAAATAGCTTTCAATGAGAAAAGATCCACAAATGAATGTAATAAAAATTTTTGATTTAAAAAGAGTTTGTGAAAGACTCTACTAGCAATATCAACACCAGGCTTATTAAACACATACACTTTTTTTTTTTAACCAAATTCTCATGACATAGTCCATTCCAGCTGCCATCATTTTGTTAATGTAAAGTGAAGCTTAAAGGTATTATTTAATGCAAAGCCATAGACCTAGAAACAACTTATTTGAGGTTTTTAGAACACAAGGAAAAACTTGTACCTATGTCCCACAGGACGTTTTCAGAGTCCCCCTTGCCACCCCCATACATCACTAACTAATTTCCATGGAGACCGCAAACAAAATATTATGAGCTTAATCATTGACAGGCTGCTAATCTTATTATAAAGACCAAATGTCAATGTTGAGAAGCTATACCCATTTATCCTCAAAATATGAAAAAAAAAAAAAAGAATTCATGGCCAGCTGATGATGTAAACAGTGTGAGAATCAGATGATATGTAATTATTATTCTAGTCTCCTGCAATGTGACATCTAGAAGATTATACTTTGGCATTCATTAGTGCCTTGTTTGTAGCAGGTGTCCAATAGACTCTTAAATAGATGGATGATCAGATGACCAAACACTTTCCTGGAGGTGGATATGGGCACACACATAAGCATGTAACCCATTCATAATATGGAGTTTGACTTGGCAATATGGCTGAATTTCATTTGAAAAAAAAATCCATGTGAGTTAAAAAATAAATTTCCCATGTATAAACATTTTGCAATAATATTTTTTACATTTTCTCAGAACAACAACTTAAACTCCATGTAATTTAAAATGCCATTAATAATGGTAATTAATGTTCAGAAATAATCAACTACCTTGTTGATTATACATAATTATAATATGTAAACTGTATGTGAATCACTAGGGTTGGTAGAAATCCTCAGCAAAATAAATAACTAAAATACAACCCTTTGGATGCCCATGTTTCTTGCACCTGGGAAAAATATAGTTTTGCTGGAGGGCAGAGTGGGAGGAATCATTCTAGCCTGAGGTGTTACCTCTAGCGGGCTTATAACACTGAGTTGGCTTGCTTAACTTAGGCAAGATTAATTGTCATAAAGTTAGGCTGGTCTTTTTTTAGCCTGGAGTACCTAGTGCATGTTTGTGATGCAAGTGAATTTCTGGTAATGGCAATGCTTTAGATAGCTGAAAGACACTTTCCTGAATCCCTCCCATCAACATGAAATGCATTCACAGCAGTCACTTTCTTCTCTTCTATGTGCTCACCACTTAAGCATGTAATTTTAATACAATTTAATTATGTTACATATAATTCAATATACTATAAAGTTGGAATTAAAAGACTATTCAGTCTTTTTAACCCACTGGAGCTAAGAAATCAAACAAAACATAATAAAAATTTAATGCAAAGCCAACAAACAACCTCCAGTTCTTAAAATATCAGACTGAGAAAGAAACCTGTAAATTCAGCACGAGATTCAAATTTGAGTTAACTGTTAACTGTCAGTTAAAAGGCTAATAAATTCTGATGTGAATTGAGATATCTATATCTACAACCCAGGTTATGAAATATGATTTTCATTTCAGGATGATTTTGATGTATACTTAGAAAAAGAAACTTCTTGGCTTTTGCAGTAAATAGATGGACTGATCCACAGTTCCATGATTTTTTTAAAGGAAATAAAAGTTGTAAGGTACTTTATAAATTTTTATTTGTTTAGAGAAAGGGTCTCTAAGCATGACAGACATATCCCACACGCCACTCACTTATATCCATTTTCTATGCCACAGTGAATAGGAAATTAAATAAGTCTTATTAACATAGATTCATTTTTTATTTTTATGTAATTTTTTTCTTTATTTTTGTCAAAGCAGTTTTTCTAACTCATTGTGAATATTTGGAAAGTTCTTTAAAACATGGTGATTTCTAACACTTTCCTGTCTGTCCACTCATCTATTGTGCATACATCCATCAAGGCCACATACACTTCACATGGATGTTGTTGCCAAGCATCTTCACTAACATTGTCATGATCTTAGTGCACTTTAATGTACATACTACTGTTGAGTTCTATGATAAATCCTTCACAGTCATCTCTTCTACAAGTCACAGCAGGTAATGGGAGTTTTGTCATTCTCTTATGAGAGCTAGATGCACCATGTCAAAGTTCCAAGTTTTAAACTATGGCTTGATTTGGTTTTGATTTGTCAAGCAATTATACCTGGAACTTAAGTTTTTCAAAGTTGTGAGACTTTTTTTTTTATTATCAATGCTATAATAATATCAAAGCTAGTGTTATCTGACTGCTGAGAATGTGTGTGGTTCTGACAACAGACACTATATATCATAGAAAATTATGATATGAAACAATTATAGAGGGCCATTTTGAAAATAACACAGGGTCTCAAAAGTATACAAATTATATGGCAAATATGTGTTTTTCCTTGGTTGCTGTTATATTTTGTATGGCCATTTTTGATTTATACATTTTCACCTAAGTATTTAAAGGAAAAATGAAATTTAATTTTTGTCCAATATAACACTATTTTAATTTAAATATACATGGAAATGTCATTATGATAATGAAAATACAAAATTTGGATCTATGTTATGATAACACATTTTGAGAAACAAAATTATGTCTGTATTCATACAAACTAAATATTTATCTTCAGACACAATGTTTACAAATTCATAGGTGGCAGGGTAGAACTGTGGTCCTTTGTCCTGCTAATGTTACTGAGTTGATGGAGCATCTAATACTCAAATAACACACATTTCATGTTATTTCAAATACTCTGGAAACTTGTAATTTACAAGGAAGATTTTTTTTTGGAAAACTTAAAATGTATAAATCTGAATTATTTATATAAAATTCAGCTTCACTCAAGGGAACACAGAGAGCTAATATAATATGAATGGGACATAATCCTTTTTAACTCTATTATTTTCCTTAATGGTATTCTATAACAACTTTATGCTCTAACTCACTATATCTTAAATACATTTTAAAGACGTTAATTTATTTATGGTGCAGGAGTACTCATAGATGCACACTTATGCCCTGGTGCATGTGTGGAGATCAGAGGTCAACTTAGAAAGTCAGTTATGCTCTACCACTATAGGGATTCTGGGGTTGGAATTCAGGTTGCTAGCCCTGCCAGCAAGCACCTTTACCCATGGAGTCATCTCAATGACCCTTAGCTTAAGTATTATAACCCAGGAGAGGTACATACATCCTGAGGAGCCTGGTAACTCATTTGTGATTTGAGATGACAAAAAAATCTTAGGGACAAATCTTAACCTTGCTAATGGTATGATGTGTTGTCAATCTTCAGGAAGCATCCCGTTTCCATGATACCCTCCAAGATGATGAGTGCTAATCCTGAAGAAGACCCTTTGGACACTTTTCTCCAGTATATTGAGGATATGGGGATGAAGGCATATGATGGTCTGGTGATTCAAAATGCTTCCGACATTGCTCGCGAGAATGATCGCTTGAGAAATGAAACAAATCTGGCTTACCTGAAAGAGAAGAATGAGAAACGGCGAAGACAGGAAGAAACAATCAAACGGTAAGTGTAAACCACTGCATTCCATGAGGGAGTCTACAATTCCTGCTAAGACTGTGTTGCTGACACCTGGCCAAGAAGAGGATGGTCAGAGTCTTGGCAGAATACGTAGTAAAAGGGACACTTGGACCCTACCAAAAGCTCATCCATCCTGCTGACAGATCCTGGCCTTAGCTAACAACAGTTACTTGCTTGTGCTTTGTGCATATGGAGGTACAAATGGGCTAGGGAGAGAATTCAATTTTCTCTCCATAAAAGCTTGTGTTGAACAACCTCTTGGTAAAAGCACCAGGGATCACAGGTACACTTTTAGCAGCTAAAGTTTTATGAGAATTTCCACCTTTAATGGCCTATGTTTATAGTTCTTACCTTAAAATAGAGTTCATCTTCTTCCTAGAATAAGACCAAGACTAGTCAATAATTAGATATGTATGGGCCTCTGAAGGCACTTAGAATCCTTGGTGTATGCTTCTGAGCAATTTTATGGTGATTACACCACTTGGTTTGGTAACAAGGGCTCCAAATTTGTTCAAAAAAAATTGTTTTCATGATGTAACACCTACCAGTGACAAGCTAATGAGCCACAGACTATAGCCTTGCAAATAGAGGTTAAGCTCCTGGTGTGTGCACACAAAGGAATGATACACAACTTTTGTTTTTTTTACAGAACAATTAAGCAGGTTGGTTCCCTGTGGTCACAAGCTGCTGTGTGAAATCCTGTTTTATTGCTGGAGTTCATTTGCTAAGTTCAAAAATTCAAAAAGTTGATGAAAATTACTCTTTTCAGTTATCTGCATGATTGAATAGTGATAGGGTATTTGGATAGTTAATGGATTTCCATCTAATATGTTAGTCACACACTCTCTGGGAAGATTGTGATATTGAGAAAATGAAAATATTTTTTCAAGTTCAATTATTTAGGTTGTAAAGAGGCAAGGCAATGTTGCAAAACTAGTATTTTTTTTCTTTCTTTTTTTTTTTTTTTTTTTTTTGCCGGAGCTGAGGATCGAATGCAGGGCCTTGTGCTTGCCAGGCAAGCGCTCTACCACTGAGCTAAATCCCCAACCCCAAAACTAGTAATTTAAAAACACTATTTTACATATTAGAGAAAGATGGAAAGAGGAAAAGAGGAGGGATAGGGTGAAAGAATAGAGAAGGAGAGAGAGAAAACTAGAAAATTAGAAGAATATTTTGATAGAATATACTGTTTTACTTCTGAATTATTAAAATTTTACCCAGTTTAACTTAAAATTGATTATTTGCTATAGTATGTGAAGTACCTTTTCATATTACTTTTTTCCTATGTTGCATTTCTGACAGACTTCTGCTTATATACAAGTATTTTACTTTAATTTTGAATGTTGAGTTTTTAAAAATTCAAAGCAAAACGAATTGGTCACATGATTTCTAGAGAATAATAGCAATACAATTTAAAGTTCTGCAATCTTGCAGTTGCAAATCACCAGTTAATTGTTAGTAAGTCAACAAACAGACTGATTTACTGTAACATCCTGTTGGTTCTTCCTAGCACCACAATGTACACATCTATCCCACCAGCGTCCTTGTTTTATTAGTAGCCTTTAATAGGATTCTGCATAAATATCCAAACACAGTGACAACATTAGTGGCTAAGTTTCAAGTGCTTAACTGACATGTGTTTAAAGAGGCATGAACAATGGGGTGGAAATCTGAAGTCTAAGACACTTGAGAGCAAATATACAGATAGGTGGAGATACATCAAAATCCTGTCACTCCATGATGAGCGAGGTATTAGAGATGTGGTTGTGTGAACTTGAGCTCAGTTTGTTGGATTCATCAGACTGCTTTCTCCTACTGTGTTACAAAGCACACAAGGTAATGCAGATCCCTTACTAAGCTGGAAAGAAAATCTGAAAATGGTCTGCACTGACTTCCTCCTTGTACATAGCTTGAGGATAGAATAAACATCATGTGTGGATTAACTCTTCCGGAGTTGTTTTAATTTATTAGAACTGATGGTGGTTGGAACTAAGATGGCTGGGGTAAAAAGAGGTAAAGTAGCTACACTGTGGAAACTATGAACTTTTGGATTGATGAGACAGGTATAGAGCGTGGAGAACAAGTGAAAAGGAGCTTCTCATTGGCCTGCTGTTGTTGTTCCCTATGTGTGCCATTACTGCTTGAACTAGCAGGAAGGCGTTTCTATTTAATGAAATGGCAAAAACTGAAAGTGAATCATGTCTAAGGCAAATAGCAGGAAACAGGAGACTGTCTTGATATGAAAAATGTTGCAAAGCCTTTTAATGGCTCAGGTAGATATTCTGCATGGAGGCTGGGAGAAAAGACCCAGGACTTTGGGTAGAGAACAAAAACAGAGTTCTGTATGGTGAGAGTGAGAAACATCTTAATCTTCCATAGGCTTTGAAATCATGAACTTACACGGACACCTAGGACATAAATTTTTTCCCCCACACAATAATGGTTTATTATAATAGAGAGACAAAGAGAAAGATATGAAAGAGGGAGAGAAGAAAAGGGGGGTGGCATCGAGTGTGCACCCCTCCTGGGAGGGAAAGTGGAAGTGAGAGGATTTAAATTTTAAAATGATCCAAAACTCAGGAAGTATTCCCCAGGGCACCTAAAATCCCTCAAGATAAGGGTGGTGGAATAACCCAGTATGTGTAGTCAGAGAGCCACAAAGGAAGGCTGAGCAATGTCAGAACCCCAACATTGGAGGAGATCCAGCAGGGAAGGAATCAGAGAGACTGACTCATTGAACATGCCCTTCTTCCTGCTCTGCTGGAAGCTCCATTGTAGCTACAAGGGCAGAGCAGGACCCAGAAGCTTGGGAAAGCTCTCAGTGCAACACAGTATGCCAGGGAAAAGACTAAGGCCCAGCCCTCTCCCACTCCAGATCTGAAAGAGGAAATCCCAAAAGATTTACAAAGGTAAGCAGTCTGAGAGCCACTCACACCCAGTAGAGACCTGATGGTAATGTAAAAATGACCAAGTGTGCAGCACAGTGAGAACTATGGGGCATCCTCTAGACCCTGGAAAAGACAATCACATCCAAACTAACATTTAATTCTTGTGCCATAACACTTGAATGTTTTAGAAATTAAAAGATATGGTTTGTGTCTTGCTACTTATAACTCAGTTCTTCTTTACTCAACCCTACCCCAAATCTTTTTCTGGAATTCTAATTTAATGTGTAAATATCTTGGAAGTGTAAGAATCCTATGAGAGCCCAAAATTGTTGAAACTTCTCCAAATCACTTTTCTTTTCCAAAAGCTAAGCCCAAGGAAAGCAAAATGGCATAGATGTCTTTGAATGTGATTAGAGAAGGAAAAAAGTGAACAAAGCCAGACCAGCAATGCCTCTGTTTGAGGAGTCTAAAAGCCTCCTTTACTGCCTTGGGAGTGGATGAGCTATGGCGTCTCCTCAAACAGTATAGGCTAGGAATCATTTTAATGTCTGAATTCAGTTTTATTTTGTTCATATAAGTACCATTATCCCAGGGGGATGGCAATTTTCAAATGATGATAATCTCTCCTCAATGTATCCTTTTTTTTAAAAAAAAAAATCATATCATTTCAAAGTTCCCAATGAGAAATGTCCATTTTTAGAAAGTCCATCAACTGGGTTCTATTCAAACATGCTTTTGAGGGATCCTGGGATATTGCAAAACACAAAACACCCACATTTAAATTGAACACATATTACAGCACTTTTATTTTCTTTCTTTCTTTTTTTCCCTCGCAATTAATATCAAGTAGAAAAAAATCAGCAAGGTATTAATAAACATCATCTAATTAATCAAAATTACTTCATCTGTCTGCTGAATGCCTTCAAAATATATTTTGTGATTTAATATATGGGATATAAATGCCAGAAATTCTAAAAGGCAGCACATTTGACCTTGAAAAGGCATTGATGATAATTCTCTGTGAAATGCGCCAGTTGCAATTTCAAAAATGTGCAGACTGCCAAGGCATGCTTAAAACATGGAAATAGGATTTCATGTGCTTGGCTTTCTGGACCACATACTGCTGAAATGCCTTTTGTGCTCAAGCTGGGGAGCTTTAACACAGAGCCCTTAGACAAACAATATCCCCTTCACTTTTTCTGTGATCTAAGTCACTTAGGTTTTCTAAGCCCAGTTCCTTATTTTTAAACCAACTTGAGCCCTTGTCACTATTAACTTCCTTGTGTCTTCCCCTCTACCTGTCATGTGGCTTTTACTGAAAAGACTTGCTGGTGAAAACAAAATATGAAATAAAAGAGTGACATTCTTAGTGCTTCTTTCAACAATTTAAAGTGATTTTTGGTAAGGAAGAGCGAAACACTTAAAGGGGAAAATTAATGGAGAATGAAAACAATTATTGCAGTGGTTCATTGTCTCTGCTAGTTTAAATCCCACAGGCTTTGTATAGGCACAAGTAAATGAGATTTATTTTTTTAAGTAGCCCACAAGAAAAAAAAAAGCACAAGTACCTAATAACAAGGTAGTTCATTTAAGATGGGTTAGAATGCACTATTTGGTCATAAATATGGAGAAAGGTGAGGAATAAACTTTGATGATCAGTGTGTTCATTTGTGGCCATTAAGAAGGAAGGAAGTGATAAATGACAGATGACCTGTAGGGCTGTAGCTGCAGTCACCTCTGAGAACAGGTCCTCTGTTTATAAGTAACCCCTTGTTAGGTCATCAAATAAGGACAGTCACTGAAGAAGATGAACAATCAAAAGACCATCTTACACACCACAGGTACAACCAATTTGTGGGATTCCTTTGAGCAAAATTCATTTTGAATTCTGGGATTAGTCTTCACACCATCCCATTTAGTTATTTTGAAAACAGTGTAAAAATTACCCCTAAATGAAAACCAACAAGAAAATTTTCACATCTTTTCGAGTACAGTCTTTACAGTAGGAAACAGTTGGTTGTTTTGCTCCTAATGAAAGAAACACTGCATTAGTGAAATTTCTCCAAACATTGTGAGTCTGGAAGACAGCTCCTGACTTTAGCAAAGTGGTTCTGACGCAAAGGACCACTTAGGCTGATTACTAGTGTCTCTATTCCCCATGGATGCCCTCCGGGGATCCATATGAGGTTATATTTCCTCTTTAAAAGTGACAGTCTGAAATGGAATTAAATTACATATGGCTCCTTTTAAAAAGGCATGCAGTTGTATATTTTTGTATACACTTGAAAACTATGTAGATGGAAGCATTTCAGATTGCTTATTATGCAAAAGAAATCAAAGACC
This sequence comes from Onychomys torridus, assembly GCF_903995425.1. Lineage (NCBI taxonomy): Eukaryota > Metazoa > Chordata > Mammalia > Rodentia > Cricetidae > Onychomys > Onychomys torridus. The sequence goes on from NC_050465.1 coordinate 64,871,149, forward strand.
TACTAAAGTCTCTCTTGTACTTTTAGGGAGAAAGCTACAATAAAAATAAAAATTTTAAATTTATTTTTCATTCACTATTACTCAAAGGACATCGTTATGATACCAAATTTGTAAATCAGTTTGTTTTATTTATGTAAAGTCATAGTTATACAGAGAATGCTTCCCATAGACATATGGTCATTTATACAAATACTTTAGTTAGTTTTTGCTTTTGGAATGACACTCACAACATGATGGAAATCATTGGGGTAACAGAGAGAATGCATTGATGTGCATTTTGTGACTGCTGTACCTACTCAGTGTAGCAGGAGTAGCCAGTCTGGTTCCATATAGCTCTCCTCAATGCATTTGTTCTCAATACAGGTGTGTAGTAATGTAAAGTTTCCTGTATTTACATTCAAAAGGATACTAAAAGTATCATGTGAGCAAAGTGAAGGCAGCTAAATGAACAAAGGCTCAGAAAAACAAGGCTCTTCAGCTAGCCTTACAGTATAAAGAAATTATCTACAGATAGCTCAGGGGTAGCCTCTAGCTTGCCATTGCTTCTAGGCTTTGACAAGCACTGGAGATAAGCCCTTGGCCATAGGCAGCTTGCCGGTTCCTGGGCTGCCAGGGATCTGCTGATCTAATCTGATGTGAGTTTCTGACCTAATTTTACTGTAGGACGTAGTGTTCAGGCCAAGAAAACAAGGTTAATGTGTTGATACAGAGTGAGATTAAACAGCAGAATCTCCTAATAACCCTCTCTAATTTTGGCTTCTGCGTGTCCTTGTGATTAATCCAAATCACTTTTCTGTTAAGCATTGCAGAGTACCACAAGCTGTTTTGCTTGTATTGGTGTTAAAAAACTGTATATCCAGACAGTCTTTTTCTGAGTTGAATGAGATAGCCAAGCACAGCAGTAATTTGGGTTACTTTTCCAAATACATCATAATTTTATTTTAGTTCATAGATCCCCAGGATTAGAAGAAAAATTCAGTAACAAGCCTTGACCACCCTTGGTGGGTATTCTTTACTGAGCCAGAAAGAACATCCACAAGAATGGCTATGTGTCCGTCAGCATGCTAAGGATTTTCAAGAATGGAGGTGGAAGTTAATATTGTTGAGTATCTAAGAACACCTTTGTGCTAGGCAACTAGTGTTGTATATGCTGTCTCACTGTTTCCAGTAAGGGTCACCCCTGTCCTAAGATGATTAATATGCATTTTGCAACTCTTCAACTTTTGATTTACATGATGCTAATATTTGTAATGATGGTGGCCAGTGTCCCTACTTATTCATCTGGCAGTAGAGATCAGAGTCCACAGGAATGGGGTTTCCAAGTCCCTGTATAGTCTCTGTCTACTTCAGTTTCTAACCGAATGATTTCAGACAGAACAACTAGGTTTTCTGTTGCCTCTACTTCAATTATATCCCAGTCCCAGCCCTGGCTTTACGCTTTAAGACGATCAGTATCTGTTCTGTGTCTGAAATAAACAGACAGATGCTAGAAAGAGGAGGGGCTTTCTAGAACAGAGCCACATCCAGACAGGCTAGTTCCCAGGGTGAGCTCTTCTGATGCTGAGGAAGCAGTGGACTTCTGGATACCTAACTCTGAGACAACTGGGTGACTTAAAGGAACCACATTGCAAAAGTGAAGGTACCCTTTCCTCAATATATAGTGCTAAATTCCTTATAGGTTCTTAGGTAGACTTTGGCTACCATTTCCTATCTAAGGCTATTTTGATACACAGTTCAAGTTATGGGGGACTATTACCAACCTTTTATGTAAATATGGTATTTATAAAAATGTTAAAAAATAACAAATACAGAAAAGGAATTATTGTGGAACTAGAATATGAATCCGTGAATGCTTTTATTTATTTTTCTACAAAATGTGAAATAGCTCCTAGAGAACATGTCGAATGTAATGAAATTGCCAGAGTAGACCCTAAGCATACTAATAAAATTGCCTCTGAGGCTTCTGTCCAACTTTGAGGTTGCCTGAACAAAATGTCTTTATTACAAATGTGTGTGTTACCTTGAAATTAATTTTAATTGTAAGTTGATAGAAGGAAAAATCAAACCTTTCCCTGTGAATTTCTGCTGGGGACATATGCCTCTGGTTAAAAGTCATTCCCAGTTATGTTCATACTAGGGAATATTCATGTTCCTGCTGGAATGTGGACATAACCAGCCTGCCAAGATGCAGAGGGGGGAAAATCTCATTTACTTTGTCTTAAAAAACAAGCACCTTCAGTACAATGTACCAAGTAAATGTTTTAAAAACATAAAAATAGACCAATATTTAGAATCTATTATTTTAATTAGCAAATTACATTTTAGTCTTTGATTTGGGGCTAAGTAAAGCACTCAGTATATTTTGGTATTAGACTCAGAAATGAAGTGGCTCAATGGGATGAAAATGGACATTACCAAGGAGAGGAGATTTTCTGTCAGGCTAATGTGTATGTGTACTACATAACTATATGGTGTTTATATTACTTTTTTCCATCACTCTATTACTGAGCATCTTTTATGTCAAGCATTATTCTCCATGCCTAGGTTAACAAAGTGACAAATTTATCAAAACAGAGGGAATTGCATTTTGAGGCATAGAGAGAGTGTAGTTTAAAGCAGAGTGCTCAGGCTATCTCAGATGGGGTGTTAAGTATGAATGAAGAGCTGAAAGGGAGGGAGGGAGCCATGCTGTCTGGAGCAGCAGGCTTGTAAGAAGAAGGGATACCAGGAAAGAGGTCAGAGGAACACTTTGGTGAGAAGAGAGGCAAATTAAAGGTGTGACTAGAACAGGGCTGAGTCAGTGAGGTGGAGAAGGTGAGACAATTAGGTCAGGAGAGGTGGTGGATGGTCTTTCAGGGACCTTGGGATTATTGATATGACTTTAACACATAAGAACTGGCATAACATGGGAAGCTAATGGGGTCATTTGGGATGAAGAATGAGAAATCTGACTCCTGTAATTAAAAAGATGACCTTTTAGCTGCTCTGTGGATGAACAAGGAGAGAGACCAGTACTCTATGTAGAAAGTCTCTGAGTTAAGGGTGGACTGTGGTCTGGAGGTAAGGAGCTGAGGTGAAATTGTAGATCTATCTCAAAGTTAGGGAAGGTCAAATTTGTGTCAGATTGGATGTGTGGAGTGAGAGCACTATTCAGGGGTCATGGTAACCTTAACTGGGATTGAGAAGACAGGGCAACAAGTGGGTTAGTGACAAAGACGGTATACATATTGTTCCAGGTATCTATTGGGCTTCCCTTGATTTAATAATATTGGTATTTTTATGGTTCATATTAAAAAATTTGTAGGTATAAAATTGAAAACTTTGTAGACATTCAAATAAACTGCTAACAGGTACATGAATATATACATACATATTTAAGCTCAAGGAAAGTTTATTATTATTATTATTATTATGATGATGATGATGATGATGATGATGAAAATATTGGGCATAGGGTCTACCTACCCTCCTAAATTTTGTCAGTGGTTTCACTCAGCAAATTTGAAACTTAATATTCATGGAAGAGCAAATGAGGTTTGAGCATCCATATTAACTATACCAAATGGATAACTGCTCAGAGGAATTGATTTTGTTTGTTTATTGGGGTCAGTGATCTTGATTTCTCAGAGCTATGCAATCCATACATTGGGAGATTTCTCATGTAGGTTAATGCTAACAATCCTAATCCTGTAATTTAAGAAGCAAGATGAAACACAGATGGAAACCTGTATAACACTTGACATTTTCAAATGTAAATAATGCTTTTACAAATGAACAGATTCAATCATTATTACCATTGGTAATGTTCATGTACAGTCTTTTGGCAACTATGGATAAATGAATAATTAGTCTGCTAATTGATGTATATAGGACACATTCCCTGTTCTAAGGTCTTTTGATAAACCTGCAGTTTCTACCCTATTGTAAGGAGGAAGTTTGGAGGCCTGCTGTGTATGTAATCAGAGTAAAGCATAGCCTAACAGTGTTGAAATTTGAGTGTCTAAATACAAGATGAGATTAGAGTCTTTACTTGCTAGATGTAGTCAGATCCATATGAAGCTCTTTAACTACTCTTAAACTTACTCATTTATTCTTTATTGAGAAAAATAATATTTTGGTTGTTCAATTGTTAAAGCACAGACCAGGTACATGCACCATGTGGGGCCCACTGGTTTTTAAGGCAGCCAGCACACAGCTGCCCAGAGCTGGCAGCCTCTGTTACTGTAAGCATCATTGTTGATGTTGCCATGATTGCTTCTGTAACTGCCATCTTCCCTTCTTTATCATATAAGGCCTCTCTCTCCATTATTCATTGCATATCGTTCCATGTTTAAAGATGTTATGCTTCCATTGAGGCTAAAAACAGATACAGAAGTATCTCTGCTTTGGGGATTAACAAATGACACACATAGCCCCAACTTCCAACTTTTTCATCCTGCTTCATTATATCCAAAATATTTTGTTCTTTTCCCTAAAAATTCTTAAAAATTACATGAGGAAAAATTAGTTATACAGATAAATTCAAAATGAGTCAGTCTTTGATGGGTTTGGGTCTCCATTATTAAACTGATAGCCAAGAGAAAGGAAACTATTACTTGTACAGAGTATGCTTTCTCAGCTTTGTCCCACCAAATTGGGATGAACTCACCCGGTGTGGCACCATAACATAATCTAACACAACACATGACATTCATAGTGCAGTCTGCCAACCAATTTCCACATTTTAAAAAGGAATTACCTTCAACATTTGCCTTTTCAGAGCATGAACTGTTAATACTTTCACTCTTTTAATGGAAATATATCTTTTCTGTATAACTGCTATAACACTTTCACTGTGGCTAAGGAGAATCCATCAATAATGAATTGTGAAGATAGAACAACTACCACATATCTCAAGAGCTCCCATCTCAAACGATGTCTTCCAGTGCTTTGTGCGTGTGTTCCTCTTCAGGCAAGCAGTGCATTTCTAGTACCAGGGTGTAAACTTCTCCCAAGACATTTCTTTACTTTGCAAGTGTTTGAGGATGTTGGGCAGGCTGGCCCTGCAGTGTTCCCAGCTACCCCTTGCCTCGGGAAAGAGCTCTTCTTGTTTCTTGTTTCTTTCTCTTTGGTACAGTAATTGCAACTCAGGCATGTCCAACTTTTTGACAAAGTGTACTAGACATACATGGAGAAAATTGAGCTTCTTAAGAATTTCCTGGGGAAATGCTTAACTTCCAAGGATGTCTATGTTTAGTCTATTGTTACATGTTTTCACATATAATTTAAAAAAATGTTGATGTTTATGGTAATAGTTGAAATATGTAACTATCTACAATATGCTGTATTTTATTTAGATGGTGGACAATATTTTGTGATTTTTCAAGTATTATAATAGAGGTCAGCAATAAAGAAATTAAAAGAAAAGATAGTGGTGAAATAACCATAGAAAACAAAGAGCATGCAGACCCTTCTCTCAGGACGAGGGAGGTGATTGCCTTTGGCTTCATTCCAGTTATGAAGCAGTAAGTTTTCAGGTGACAGAATGTTCTGAGATGATCTGTCTTTACATTTTTGGAAAAGTATCAGTATTATAGAAGGTCATATTCAATGTAGATTATTCTTGCTGTCCCATTGCCTCTGGTTGATTAAGCAAATAGCTAAGAGATATGTAGTTGATATTTTTTGTCTAAACATCTACTTTCCTCTTTTTGAAGTCTATAAAGCCTAGCAGGTCTCAGCAAATCAATGAAAATTGTTTATTTTATTTATAAAGGAATGTGATGATGTGTTTATGAGCCTTGTTAGTATAAACATTCATTTTGAGAAATTAATTAATCCACATGTCAAACATATTTCTTAGATTGTTTTATCTTTTTTCATATAATTATACTTTTATAACTTCTTAATGACTCTTTGGTATTTTAATTTAATTTTTAGGTTTTCATTTTATAATCCATTCCAATTCAGTATTTCTTTTTTAAATTTCATATTTTTTTCTATTCAGTTCCTCTGCAGTTATTTTAAAAGCCTTGGCATTTCAAACAAAAATAGAGCAGAACACATTTTAAAACATGGAACATAGTTCAACAGATTAAATGGGATAAAGAGATGGGGGAGGGGATAAAAGTTACTGCCCAGTAAAAGGCTTTTTAGCAAATCATACTGAATCTCATTAATAAAGAATACATCCACTAAAGCTGCACAATCAATCTGCCATGTGCATTAGTGATGTCTAGCCCAATTCAGGTAGATAAATTGTTCTCTAAGTGTCGGTCGGCTGCCACTCAATCACAATACACATAACACATGCCTTGCTGAATTTTCTCTGATTCATGACAATGTTTCCCCTCCCAACAAACTCACACAGAGAGAGTTAGACTAGACTATACAGGTGTAACAGAGGAGTGAAAAAGAGAAAGGGTATCTAACTGGAGAGAGGTTCAATTACATAAAAGATGGTGTATATAAGCAATCTAAAATAAGCTGGCAGGGCATAATTCAGCTGAACACTATGTCAAGTGTCAGCTAAAAAGAAAGCAGGAAAAGTGTAGTCAACATAGAACTGGAGGACTCCAATGATACTATTACCATAGTGTAGATTGCCATGCACTGCAAGGTGACATTAGGTCAAAGAGAATGAGAACAAAAGGAAAGAGAAGGAAAACATTTGCTTCCTTGAGTTTTTGAATTATATAGGTGTAGCCTATTTTCTAACCATGAATGATGTATTTAATGATAAGGACCGTAACTAATACCTTTCCAATGAGCAGCTGTCAGGAGAACTCATTGTTATAAACAGATACTTTTTACAAGCCAGTACAATTTGCTTTTGTGAGACTCTAGCTTGAACTGACACCATGGGATTTTGCTAAAGGAACCAATCAATTCACGTATGACCTGAAAACACAAGCACCTGCTTTTGAACCTATATTCAAAGTGAAAGTGTTCTGTCATTTTGCGAAAGATTAAAAGTCTCTGAAGAGATATTGTGAATGTAAGAGAGCATTTTGAAATGAGGTGGAAACACTAAGCTTTCACAGTTATATGAATGTATTCAGGTAGATAAGTGAAAGATTAGAGTGGTATTGCATTTTAGGAAGGAATAGTGCTTGGGGATTTGTCCTTAATGCAGTGACCTTATCTACCCAAGCCTTTCCATTTCAATGTGACTTAGAATTGTAAAAAGAAGTCAGCTTAAAGGTATCAACACAGCCCCTTGTGTAAGTTTCCTCTAGCAAAGAGCCTCTATCTTCAGCTCAATGCAATTGGCAATCTTGGTTTGAAAAAGACTTTGATTTAGTGAACATGAAACAGAATGACCTCTACCATCCCAGAGCCGAATGAGGAGTTCACTGCAGGTTTGATGGCATGTATGAATTAATGCAGCAGAGAGAACTTGGGAACACAGTTCAAAGGCCAATTGTGAGCATATGGAAAAAGAGAGAAACCCACACACTGGGACACGATACTGCCACATACGAGCATGTGAATGTTCACTTTGAAATGACAAATGCATGGATGTGATATTCCCAATTTGTAATGATCAGGCTCATGATGATCAGCCTCAAGCAGCAATGGTTGAAACAAGCAGCTTGAGTCTCTTGGTTGACGATAGTCAGGATGCACTGTGCTTGGGAAGGCAATAAGACAGAATACATTAGCTATTCTCAGTTCGTGATGGAGTGCACTTAATAAAAACCACATGAATCATGAAATGCATTGTCAGATGGAATATATGTTCATTTATAAGATTGTGTCAGGTGGACACATGGAGTCATCTTAATCTTTATGTGCATGATTAAGATTATCAATGAAATTCACTACCAGGAATCTAAGGTCAGACCTAGACTATTCAATATTTTAATTAATCTACATTCAGATCTAGACTTTGGGGATAAGACTATCATCCTCATGCTTTTTAAACTCATTATAAAAGGCTAAAGTATTTGAACTAAAAATATGATTCTGTGTTAAAAAAATGTATACATGGCAGCAATCATTAAAATTCAAGATTTTTTAAAATTTATTTTTTTATCCTGTATAAGTAATAGGAATTAATCAAATACCTCATCTTTACACACCCTTGAAATGTTTTCAAGTCTCAGTTTGTATTACTCAAATTCCAACTACCATCTCTATCAAAATCATATAGCCACATAAATCATACAACACTTTCAAGCACAGTGAAGTGAAGGATTCTTCTACATTACATGGTTTAAATATGAACACAGAGATTTAAAAATGTTTCTTTTTCAACTTTGGAGTCTAAGAGTTTGCTATATACTTATATGTTAAGTCCTTGCCTTGAAATGTCTGCAATGTAATGATTATAGATGCCCAAGTATATAACACAATTACTAACATTCTCCTGTCTAAGCCATAAAAAAATTTATCTAAAAGTTTAGGATTATATCAATTTACAATTTTCTTTCTTTAGGTTAAACTCATTTTATTTTGTTGTCTTCTGCCATTCTTACTGCCTTAATTTTTATAAAGTTAAAGCAATAGATGGAAATAAATCTATTAAAAAACAGTTAAAAGGCAGAGAAGTCAAAGAATTTTATTCAGTTTTCTAAAAAGACATGTCTCACACCTTTCATTCTCTGAACATTTAGGTTTGCAGCATGCTTATAAAGGTGTGGTTATAGAGGACAATCACAATTTTGTGAAGTCATAGAATAATTTTAATTAACTCCAAGTTCATATCTAAACTTGTATTCCTTTATCTTATAGCAGCATTGCTTTATAGAAGCTAAACCTTTTGCAACTACAAATATAGAAATTGATTTTTATTAAGTTTTTGATATATTATATTTTGTTTTTCTTTTTCCCTCTCTCTTCCCAGATTCTCTCCACTTTCATTCTCAACTAAAGCAATAGGTTATTATTATTATTATTATTATTATTATTATTATTATTATTTTACAGGGAGTGCTTTTATTAAAAGGAGATAGAAGCATAATGGGTTTATGTCTGTGAAGTATTCATGTTCACTCCAACTATAAGTCAATAAGGCATATCTACATCCCAGCTAAAAGATCAGCAGCTCACACATTCACACAGGAACAGTCCTCAGCTAGACATATTTGCTTCAAACTTAACAGCTTGGTATGTCAGAGTGTGTATTTATATTTTAATTTCTGTGAATGTTATTGTGGTGTGTTGTGGTGGTAGAATTTGTGTGTATTTATGCATATTTGTGCATTTATATGTATGTATATTTGTGTATGTTTATATTTGTATGTGTATGTTTATATATGTGTATGTAAGTGTATACTGTGTGTCTATTCATGTATACATGAATATGTATGTATTTGTGTCTGTATATGTGTATATTATATTAGTGCATATATATGTGTGTGTGTGTGTGTGTGTGTGTGTGTGTAAGTGCTTGTGTCTGTGCATGTGTTTATGTACATGTGTATCTTTTGTGTATGTATGTGTGTATATTTGTGTGTGATTGGACATATGTATGTGTATGTATGTGTGAACTTGTGTTGTAATTGGGTACGTGTGTGGATATGTGTGTGTGTGTGTGTGTGTGTGTGTGTGTGTGTGTGTGTTTGATCCATTAATGTTTTGATGGATTTCACACAGAGCACTTCTCACCAGGAATTCATCCAATGAGTAAGGGCACTTTAGTTATTAAATTGAGGTCTCGTGTTAGAGGCCATTAAGCAAATCATTTAGTGCATTCTGCTTTAGAAGGCAAGGGCATAAGTGCATCATTTTATAACTGGTTAATTTCATGCTACAATTAAATTCTTGACACACACTGGAATGAGAAACAATATGAAAGGGGAAATTAAAGTAGACTTTCTGTTGTCAGGTTTCTGTATGGAAATGGATTTTTCTAGGATATCTATGTAATATATTTAAGATAGTTTTTTTTTTTTCTTTATGAGATAGTAAGCTATCTGTTGTATAAAGAACCATCAAAAGGGAAATATGTTTTATTTTTTGATTTATTTTTATTTTATTCAACCAACAGGAATTTTATTATAGTAGACATTAACTGACACTTTAATGAAGATAATTTCAAAGGCAAATCATTTATAATATAGTAACATTACACCAATAACTTATGTATGCTTAATACATGTCTAGTTTCCTGTTTGATGACAAGATTATAAAAAAAGTGTAATCACATCTTTGTATGTGTATGTGTGTGAGAGAGAGAGAATGAGAGAGAGAAAGAAAAGAGAGAGAGAGAGAGAGAGAGAGAGAGAGAGAGAGAGAGAAGTAAAAACTTGTTTTAATTTATCATAGTAGGAGTCATTAAGATAAGAAAAAGTCAGATAGTTTGCCAGGAATAAATTATTAATAATGAAGCTAGAAGAAAATTCTAGTCTCACCTATGGTATTAGCTACACATCACACTCCCCTTTCTCCTCTATACTTATTTAGTGTCTTCATAGTGTAAGAATATGGTCTACAGTGTCAGGTTTCCTTTGGAGCCAGAGTTTGACCTTAATTTTGGATTGTGATTATAGACCAGTTACTGAGTCTTGGGGCTGCACATTCTTCATAGTAAAGTAACCCTAGTGTTCATAACAATGGATGCCACTGAGAATGCTGCAAGACATTAATTTCACCCATCAGCAAGAGAATAGAACACAAGAGTCCAGAATAATTGTTGACTCTAATCCACTGAACCACACCTCTCCAAATCAAGGGCCTGGATTGCTTTGTCCTCCACAACTATGACAGTAAACATTCAGTATTCATTTCTGAAGACTCATCAGAATGATCATATCATGAGTCCTACTAATAATGTATCAGAACCTAGTAACATGGTAAATAAAACAAACAAACGACAGGAAATTCTTATTAAATTCTTCCATATGGGAAGAACTCCTTTGGTTGATATGCCACAAATATCAAAATTACAGAACTATTCCTTTGCCTTGAATATTGTCTCACTCTGTGAAGAGGACCCACAGAAATAGCACAGTACTATAGCCCTAATGTTGATGGTCATTTTTGCCTTACAGTAAATTATTTTATAAAATTTCTTCCTGGTAACAGTTATATTAAGTAAATACATCAATAAGAAATAGATTATAGACCAAAAGGAATGATTCCTCTATTTTATATACATATATTGATTAATATAGAATGCCAGCAAGCATGAAACGTAGGCTGCTCTCTGTAGGCATACAGGGAATTCTTAAGATTTAAAAGTGAGGTGTGGCTAGTTTCTTGGCATTACTGATATAATGAGCCTGATTACATTAACTTTTTGTGGACATAGAAGCAGGTGAGAAACAGAATCTAAAAATGTAAACTTAAGAACTTTCAAAAAAACTTACAACATAAAAACAAACAAACAAACACAAAAACAACTTTCTCTCCTAAGATTATTTGCATAAAGCTTCAAAGTAGATGGTTGAATGTTAGGGAATGTCTATAGGTTGAGCATTCAATGCTACCAAAATCATCACCTTCATTATTAATGCTCACCATGTTGTTCACAGAGGGGCTAATTTGACATTTTCTCAAATGTCTGCATCAAGAAAATGACAAGTGAAAACCCCACATTTCCATTGCATCAAGAGCTGGTCCTTATTTTTAGAGGGAATACTGCATTCCTCTCAGAGGAGGATTTGTATTTCTCTCACAAGCTCAACGCCAAATGGCTACTCACAGGTTTGCAGTCATTAGGGTCTTCAGTCCCCATGAACAAGCTACTGTAGAAGTTGGCCCATCCAGTATCTCTTTGAAGTTGTGTCTGGTTCTCACAGACAACTTTTTCTTATCTTTTATTTGCTCCCATGGAACTTTCTGAATAACTTTATTCATGTCTAATGCAGCTTCTCAAGTGTTTTCTTTCCAGACATAAAATTAAAGCTGAGATAAATTATGATTAGACTCTGGCATAGTGACTCATTCAAAGCAATGAGTCAATGAACTGCAATATTTTTAAAGTGAGTCTGATAATAGCCAAATGAGCTTTTCATCCAGAAAACAAACACTATGACCCTCCTACTCACTGAAAAAATTGTACAACAGGTAATTCCAGTTCTTCTCTCTCTAGTCTGCTCTTTGGTTAGGTTTCTTATTCTACACACCAGGGTGATTTTCTGGATTTTGTGTGTCTAGAGAAAAAGCAAGAAATGTCAGCTAATTTTCCTCCTTCAGTCTTTGTAAATTTCCTCAACACCGTAAAAGAAAGAAGACCCCTAGGTTGACTTAGTGTGGAAATATTCTTACTCCTTTGTAAGTGATAGACTGACTTTACAATTTCTGGTTTGGACTCTTAAAATTTGTTCCATAGTGGCTCATGCCTCTCCATTCCCTGCTATACTGTGTGTTCATTCTCAGTGGACAAACCAAGATGGGGTCTTGACAGATGAATCCAAAGTTAGGTTCTGAATATCCTTTGGATATTGCTCTTGAAGACTCTCTTCTGTGCCCTCCCCCTACATTTTCATATTTACATATCATCTAGTCCATGACTCAACAAATATTTTGAGACAGTGATGATTTTAGAATTTGCATGTAGTAAGATTAAGTTGTAGTTAGTCAGTTCTGCCATTGTACATAAAATCACACATAACAATACATAACTACAAGACAAAGATGTGAACCAATGAAATATTACTCTGAAACAGATGAGAGGCTATATTTGGCAGGTGGGTCATTTTTTTAAATTTTCTGGTCTATCCATTGATAGTATTTATCTAATTATTTCCATAGAGGCCAATTCTTCAGAGAGGAACTAATGTTTCTGTTTGCTTTGTGTCTTTGATTTGTACTCACTGTTGAGCTGTGTAATTGGATTCTTGATCCTTATTCACAATAAAACTTCAGCAGCAGAAACTAGGACAAATAGTTTCTAAGAATTTTCTTAAAGTAAGAGAGAAATAAGTAAGTAGCTGTAGAGAGGCCTCAGTGGCAATTGGTATTGACTTTGTGCTTGTTGTGTGCACTATACTAAAAAGTCTTCCATAGTATATCCCAGATCTAGATGATTTTCCCTTGAGATCGATTACATTATTTGCCTCAAGATAAATCTCAGGCATGCCTGATCCCAAGTAATAATTCCAGAAAAGAAAAAAAAAGAGTGAGAAAGAATGTGATGCTTTAGAGGTGGGTACAAAGAAGACTTAGTGGCCTACCCATCAGTTGCTCCTCCTTGAACCAAAGACAATCTTAACAGGATTCCCAAAGTCCCTTCCAAACATAGGATATGTGATGCTGCAGCGAGCTGAGAGGACTTTCTGGGTATTTGGAAAATCCAGAGAGCCACTGACTCCAAAGAACTTGACTTTAGGGAAGCTCTAAAGTAAAAACCTATACCATTGTCTTCAGACTTTCTTTTTCTTTTTAAATTCAAAGCACACTCTTTTCCCATACAACACATTCCAACCACAGTTTTCCCTCAGTCACTCCTCCCAGCTCTTTATCCCACCTCCCTTCTCCCAGATCCAACCCCCATTACCTGCCCCATTTCCCTTTAGAAAATAGCGGGCCTCCAAGATAAAACAACCAAACACGACAACATAAGAAACAATAAGACAAGATAAAAGCCCTTGTATTGAGGTTGGACAAGGCAACACAAAAGAAGGAAAAGAGTTCAGGAGAAGGCAAAAGAGTCAGAGACATACCAGCTCCCACTGGTAGGAATCCCACAAAAACACTGAGCTAAACATGCAGAGGACCTCCTGTAGACATGTGCAGGCCCCTTGCTTGCTGCTTTAATCACTGTGAGACCAGATGAGCCCTGCTTAGTTGATTGAGTGGGACATGTTCTGCTGTTGTTCATCCCCACTGGCTAATAAAATTTTCCCTTCCTGTATCTGATGGAGAGCTCCCACTGAGAAATTCTCTGCATAATGTCTGGTTGTGGGCCTTGGGTTTTCAAAAAATAAGTGGCATAGTTGGAATTTCTTGCCAGTTCTCTGATATTTTCTTATGTCTGAATTGCAAAATGCTAAGAAAATTGATTTTAAAAATAGTATTAAGATAGAAATTTTAGTAATCTAAACTTCAAAAACCAGAGGAAACAGTGAATCTGTGCTTGATCAATTTGAGTGTATCTCAATTATTTTAAGGTAAAACACAACTGAGGAAAAACAACACATGGATGTAGCAAATTTGCTTGTAGTATCTTAAGAGAAGCTTGTGCAGAATTGTTGCATGTTTAAACCAAACTCCTTAAAGCTTGATTTTTTTTTTCCTTTGAGTATTAGTTTGAATTCTAGTGCTCTGTGCTCTAGCACCACATTGGGCAAACAGAAATCAGCTGCTCACTACATGCATCCTCTGATAACATCCACATCACATATATTAGTCTGAAGCTGAATAGCTCCATAGAGTCCTTTTTTGTAAGCATGTCCATACACACACACACACACACACACACACACACACACACACACACACACACCTACTCTAGATTCCTCTTGGTCATGTGAATTTGCCTATAGTCAGTAGCCTTGGCCAGGGAAACGTGTCAGTGTGAAAGTCACTGGGTGATTCTGACTCCTACAGCTCTTTGGTGATTTCTGATCTGCTTTCTTCTCTCCCCACTCCTTTCTTTTTCCTGCCTTCTATGCCTCCCTCTTTCTGATACTTTCCCTTGTGTAGGGTAAGAAATGTAATCATTAAAGACTTATTCACCATCTTGGGTTTTCTCAGAATATGGCTTTCTATTAAAATGTCTACAACTTGAAAAAGGAGTTTTACAATGCTTTATTAATTTTCCTGTTGATGTCTTGGAACATGACTCACATGAGGCCTTTGTAAAGACTGAGAAAAATCATGAACTATCCACAGAATGTATAAGAGTTTTTTGTGATTCCTTTCTTCAAATTTACAAAGGGAGATTATTTTCGTAGTCATTACTTGAATTACATTTATCAACTATTCACTCTATTGCTCCATTAAGAAGCTTTTCTTGGGGATGACCATACATTTATTGATGTATATCACATTGTAGTTCACAATGACAGTGAGCCTGGAACCACACAGTGAATTGCCATAGGAACTCACACACCAGGAGATCACAGATTACATGTGATTTTCATTCTGCTCCCAGATATGGTAAATGAGGCCCAGGTTTTCAGTAATCAACATGTCAGTGATATGAACCCAGCAGGTAGTGCAGTGAACATGATATACAAATAAACATAGGAAAATAAAGAAGCCGAATATGCTTCAAAGTCTACAGTGCTTTTGTATTATATCTCTGGACAGTGATGGTTGTGTGTTTTGCAAAAGTTATTTCAAGTATCTGTCTAGTGTTGTAATCCACTTAGGTTAAGCACACCACAGTTTCTTGATGTCCATATGCTACTATTACAGGGAAATCATACCACCTCAACAAACGGTAGACTTTTGGCATCTTTTCAGGCTTTCTGTTTACAGAGTGGTTTAATTAACAAAATTCAATTTTCTAGTTGTTTGTTGGGATTCTGCTTTTCTAGTTCAGCTTCAAGAACATAAAGGCAGCAGACTTTACACACAGCAACTCCCTAGATCCTGTGAAGGGTAATTAATGATTCTGTAATTTGTGATAAAGCTTTGAACTTCAAGGGAATCTTTTTTCAATTCCAGTGTCAGTCAATCAGACTCCAGTGCTTTCCCCCAAGTAATCAAATTCATGTGCAAATGTTTTTAGTTAACAGCTATTGAATAATTGTCTGTCTCCCAGTCTCTCTCTGTGTGTCTCTCTCTATCTGTGAGTCTCTCTGTCCCCCTTCTCTCTCATATTACTTGTTAGCATGCAATCATTTTGGAAATGGTCCAGAACAAAATGTCATTAGCATGTTCCAGGAACTCATTTGCAAATGCATTTATGCATTAAGAAATCCACTTATAATATACTAAGCCAGGTTGCATCTACTAAGAATACAGAAACGTTGATGAGGCCAACAGGAAGGATTGAACAATGGTTCCATCAGTGAGCAAATTCACTGAATTTACATGAAACTTGGGATAATATTAAATATTTATAATGATGGTAGGTTTAAAACTCTCAAGAATTTTAAAGAAAGAGGCAGTAGTTGGTTATATTTTATAGATTTGTAGGTATTATGTATGCAGGTGCAAATTTGCTTCATAGAAAAGGCAATGCAAATAATATCACACACACACACACATTTTTCATCCTTCTGAAAAACCAATTATTTGCCAGTTTAATTTTTGTACTAAAGGGCAAAATAACCTTGACCTTAGAATTCAGAAGCATGATACTTATGTAATTTAAAATGTAATTTTGAGAACAAAATGTTTTTCAAGTTGGACAAAGCATATTCATGTGTTCTGCAAATGCTGACTGAATGTCCTTTCTGTACCTGTGCTATTAGTAGACCCTAGAGCAGTAGTTTCACAACCTTCTTAATACTGCAAACCTTGTGTTGTCCTGACCCCTAACCATAAAATTGTTTTTGTTGCTACTTCATAACTGTAATTTGCTACTGCTCTGAATCATAATGTAAATATCTGATATGAAGGCTATCTGGTATGCAACCTCAGAGGGGTTGCAACACACAGGTTGAGAAACACTGCCTTAAAGTGTCTAACATGAATGTGGGAGTTCTTTACCTTAGTAGCTGATGTTCTTGATACCCATGTACTTTAAGAATCATCTCCTTTAAGTATAGACTGCTACTTCATAATAAGGCAGTGCCATTGTTATAGATGGTAATATCTATGTTCATACACAGGAATACATACACACATGCAAATAAGTTGATCTATCAAATTGAGATCTTTCAAATATGACCACATATATATGTGTGTGAGACAGCAATCATGCATAAATCTTTCCTGGATAACACACTATTGCTTTCTGAAGCTGTTATGGATCTGTCTAAGAGGTTCTCTGAGATGATGTTGAAGTGTATACTGGCACATGCTTGTATTCTTTGGGTAACTTGATTCATGGCTGCTCATGGTGTATGACTTCACTATCTTTTATGAGTGTGATCTTCTGTATTGTGTTCTTTTGTTTCAGTTAGACTTATCCTCTGAGTTTACACCTGCCAGAGGGACTATTGCTCCTCAACGATCTTCCATAACCTAGTCCATCACTAAATGATAGTATTTCTTTATTTTATGTAAAGGCATATGAAAATGCAATGAAAGATCAGGTGTGAATGGAAAGCAGTGTATGAGAAGAGATGCGGGATAGAATGTAAGTCTAATGACCCCGTTGGTGTTGTAATCACTAATGAGAGCTGGCTGAAATGGAGATCCTCAGGGATCAAATAATGTTCTACAACAATCTCAGACTTCAGAACAAGTAGTGCAAATGACTCTAAATATGTTTAAGTACTAAATTCCATTTGACTGGTCAGTGATTCAAATTTCAAATATCCTTGTGTCTGCAGCTATGACCTGTTTATTGAATTAGTCTTATTTTAACAGAATGGATTTTCTATTATTCCAAATTATTTAAATGCTTGTAATTTTTCTGCATCCTAGTCTTTCTAGTTAATTTCCATGTAAAGCATGTTTCAACTCAATATCCTAAAGGGAAGGATTTAAATCATGTCAATAAATCTTCTTTGCTTTATTTTTCTCTCTTGTGTATATGGATATGAAAATACAACCATATATACGTTTAGTCAAATATATATAAAATATATTCTATAACATTATATATAACATATCAGTATTTTATATTATATATCAATATATATTAATATTATATTATCAAGTATATATTAAATATAATATAATATATAAATTAATAAAGGATCATGTAGGATAGTGGCAACGAAAGCTCTGGCTTGAGTCAGATCTTGGTTTAATTTTCAATTGTATCACTCTTCAAAAAGATGGTCAGTTTGGTTATTTGTAAAGCAGATGTCCTGATGCTACTGCCATCATACATTAGAAGTAAATAAAAATATATAAAAACTTGGGGTGTGCTAGATAGCAGGCACTCATAATTTAAGATATAATTACTCATTAATTACTTTCTAAACACTAGATGTTATGACATGCTATATTGTTTACTGCTTCTAGTCTCCAGCCTGCACATCTTGTGTTTTGTTCATTTAACATGCATGGCCAAAGTAACTAGTGTGGTTGCATTTCTTCCCTGGCATTGTTTGTACTTTCTGTTTTCTTATAAATCAAAGATATGTAAAGTTTCATATGGCATTCAGAATGTATTATGTTCCAGGGTTAGCACAATGAAGGCATGCAGACTGTTTGGCTTAATAAACGGGGATGTAGTATCTCTTAATTCTGGATGTAAAACACATTCTACTAATTGTTCTTAGGTATTTTTGGTTTATCTAGCAATCCCTGTATATCTTGGTGTTTAGAAGTATCATCCTGATCTTCAGCTTCATCTTTGCATAGTGTTCTTCTATCTGAGCTCCTGTCTAAATCTCCCTTTGTATAGAGACATCAGTCAGGGTACTCACTGATCAGTTTACTGGGGTAGGCCAGTTCAGGCACCTTCTCCACTATGGCTAGGAGTCTAAGCTGGGGTCATCCTTGTGGATTCCTGGGAACTTCCCTAGCACCCAGTCTCTAGTCTACTTCTATAGTGGGACACCTTGTACAACCTTGAGGCAGGGGGAAGGGCTTGGACCTGCCTCTGTTAAATGTACCTCCCCATGGGATGCCTTACCTTTTTGTAGAAGGGAATGAGTGGTGGGTTGGGAGGGGGAGGCTGAAGGGCAGGAGGAGGGAAGAGGGGGATATTTGGTATGTAAAATGAATAAAAAATTTTTTCTTAATTAAAAAAAAGACATCAGTCATATTTGCTTAGGAGTCTATCTTGTTCTGCAGTGACATTTTAAAGAACTCAAAATTAAGACTTCTCCATATGAACTTGCAGACTTTATTAGTTACTTTACAGTTATGAAACATCATGACTAAGACAATTTATAGAAGCAGGGGTTTCTCTGGGCTGATGGTTCCAGAGGGTTAGGTACTGTGATGAAGAGTGGAGCCAGCAAGTACAGACATGATGGTTAGAGCCAAAGCTGAAGGCTCACATCCGGGGCTGTGAACACCAAGCAGGAAGAGTGAACTGAGAGTGGGTTGAGTCTTTAAACTCTCAAAGCCCATCCTCAGTGATGCACTTCCTCCAAAAGGCTACCCCCTAAGCCTCTTTAAGCAGCACAACCAACTGAGAATGAAGTACTCAAAGGCCAGAGCATATGAAGGGAAATTCTTATTTAAAAGACCACCAGGATACATAGTTTAGCCCATACCACATTATAGTCAACTCACCTGAATTCCTATGAATGAGGTGTAGGTGGAAGAGCCAGGAAATCCACCCTGGAGTCAACAACACAATTATTAGACACAGTCCTGTCTTATACTCCTCTGTTAACAGATTTGGACTGTTTTCTTTTGCATGGCAAATTGCTTGCTTGCCTCTGCATACAATATGCTTACCTGTATGTACACCTTTTATAAACATATATGGTGCATTACTACTTCTCAAATCAAAGCATGCTGCACTGGGTGCTCTTTCTGTTCCCATTCCTTTAACTGCTCATAGCATGATCCTCTGAACTTACACCTCATCAGATCCTCATTTATTCAGCCAGGGTCTGTTAGCTGGGCTGAGGCGACAGATATAATTACTAGGACAGTATCCAACTTGAGTAGCTACAGAAGCTGTCTCAATAGACCTTATAAATGGAGTGAGCCATGCAAGGGAAGATTTAGCTGTGAAACAGATGCTAAAATTCAGCTAACTTGACTACACACAGGAAATATAAAATAGGATAATCTTATCATTTGGTGTTCATCTTGTAAAGCTAAGTAACTGTAGTTGTAAGATAGGATATAATGGACTGGCATATGTGCCCTTCACTAGTTCTCTCCTCCAAAGGCACTTGAGAAGACTATATGAGAGTAACAGACATGCCTAAAATTTATTTGGGGGGGGGACTTCTATTTTTCTACCTCAAACATCCGCAGAGAAGAACAAAAAGGACCATCAATAAAACTGTACTTTGAGAATGGTTTATATCTGCTTTAGCCAAGAGGCTGTCAAGACGTCATTACCTACAAATAAAGTTGGTCACCTCTGACTCTCATACCATGGGTGACTTTCTCTGCTTTCAGAAAAAACTTTCAGTGCACAGTGTTCTGTCTCATTTCCTCTGCCTGCATGCCAATCAAAGTAAAAGTTACACTATGTGGTAATTTTCAGAAAAACAAAAAAGGACACTTTTATGTAGCAGAAATACTAAATGGTACTTATTAATAAAATCAAACCCGGGGCCAATTATTGGGGTGAATGCTGGAAGATCAGAGAGACCCACCTCGCCAGTTCCTCAGCTGATTCTGTTTACTCAGACTGGAAACCTCTGGGTCCTCATCTGACTGGGTCTCAGCTGAACTATGCTGCTCCAAAGCCTGAATGCTTAACAGCCAAATGCCTTTAGTTTCTGGTCTTCATGCCTTATATATCTTTCTCTTTCTGCCGTCACTCCCTGGGATTAAAGGCATGTGTCTCCACGCTGGCTGTATCCTTGAACACACAGAGATCCACCTAGCTCTGCCTCCCAAGTGCTGGGATTAAAGGCGTGCACCACCACCGCCCAGCTTCTGCTATGGCTTGCTCTGACCTATTTTCTAGCCACCATTTTTGTCTCTGTATCTAGTGGCTGTCTGTTATCTGACCCCAGATAAATTTATTAGGGTGCACAATATTTTGGGGAACACAACCACACTTCTCTCTCTCTCTCTCTCTCTCTCTCTCTCTCTCTCTCTCTCTCTCTCTTTTTAAGCTGAGGATGGAACCCAGAGCCTTGTGCTTGCTAGGCAAGCGCTCTACCACTGAGCTAAATCTCCAAGCCCCACCACACTTTTATACCATGCTAAATGAATTCAATCAGTGAAAAATGAGATCTTTCACTTTCTTTCTTAATATAGGGCTACATGTTTCATGCTCCATGCATGTATTAGATTTAAACAACCTTGCACCAGAGGAAGGCAGGGTTTATAAAGGCTAGGTAAAGGATGCCATATCAATCAAACTGAAAATTTTAGAAAGCATTCAAAATTGAGCTCTGTTTGACTCTGGAGTCTCCACTTCCTAACATCTTTGGTTCTGAGTGCATAAGCAAATTAAAATTATGGACAGCAATTTAAATGTTCATGGACTACATGATAGTAAGAATTTACTAGCTATAATGTAATAAGGTCTCTCCCCCTCCTTTCCTTTCCCAGACTTTTTCCATCCCAGTCACTCTGCCTCTTCTTCTCTTTCTCTAATACACTCTTGACACAGAAAACTTATCTATGGTTGAAGTATGCCATCTTAGATTTTGTTATCTTGGATTTTTTTTATCATCTTAGTATGAAGACCCATATCTCATTTTGGTTCATGTCTTCTAGATTCTTTACCTTGCCTACTCTATCTCTGGGTGTCACAAAATTCCTGATGCCTGGATCTAAATATTAAATGGTATTGGGGTATGTGAATATCACCTTACAACCAAAAATATTAAATAAGGCTATGATAACTTTGTATATATTTATAATGTTGTTCCTATGGCCTGAAGAGACTAATATAGAAGAGAATGTCCTACCAAATGACTTAGCTTCATCAAAGGTAGACAGAGCCATTAGTTCTTCATACTACATTGTCGCTGATACATCATTACACTGCAGGCTCAATTACCAAGCAATTATTGACATATATGCCAGGCAGTAGTGGTGCATGCCTTTAATCCCAACACTCAGGAGGCAGAAGCAGGCCAATCTCTGTGAGTTTGAGGCCAGCCTGGGCTACAAAGTGAGTTCCAGGTTGGGCTCCAAAGCTACACAGAGAAACCCTGTCTTGAAAAAAAACCAAAAAAAATTGACAGATATTGTAAATTCATTAATAGATGTGTGTTGCTTTCATATAGGGCTTTTCAGTGGCTTAATTTCTAAACAAAATGATCAGGATATATTATAAGATAATAATTGATATATTTCCATATTTCTAATAAAATAATTAAGACTTAAGTATGACAGTCATATTTAAGCCAATCATTACTAAAATAATACCATCAGGGCCCAGGGAGGTAGCGGAGTTGGTAAACTATTTGCCTTTCAAGCATGGATATCAGAGTTCTATCCCAAGTACCCATGTAAATAGCTGGATGTAGTAGTGCACATATATAATCCCAGAAACATGAAGGCAGAAATAGAAGGATCTCTGGACCTTACTGTCCAGCTATCCTACCTAAACACCAAGCTTAATGTGACAGATCCTGTATCAAAAACAAGGAAGACAGTCACTGAAGAGTATCACCTATGTTTGATCTCTTGCCTCTACAAGCACATGCATACACAAGGTATAACCCTCACATAAGTAATAATGCCATCAGAAGAACAAGGATAAAGTAAACACTGTGCAAATGATGTATCCATCCACCTATCCATTCATTCAGCACATAGCAAGTAAATTCCAGTTACGTCTTTGTACAAAGAATTATGATGGAGGAATGTACATGCTTTGGAAATATATATATATATATATATATATATATATATATATATATATATATATATATATATATAATATGTATATATAATATACATCCAAATCAGAAAGTGTCCTGGTGGAAGCAAAGATAGGAAAAATCTAACCAGTAAAAGTCTGAGCATAAGACTATTATAGATCAAAGGGTAAAGCATACATTGGAGTCCCTAAGCATGTCATATGTAGAAACACCAAGAAGTCCAACATAAATGAAGAATGATATATGAGGGGAGTGAGATTTGCTGAAGAAAGCAGCTGCTAAGTGATGTGATGTGTGCATGAGTGTGAATATAAAAAGTTGGCACAGATGTTGTAGGGAAAGAGTACCAGTTGATTATGTGAGGATTGCAAGGAAGGTTGGCATTTCTGGTGTCCAACATCATAGGATATAATGCACAGGTGTTGTAGCATCACTAAATGCCAAGAACAGTAGATATGAGCATAGAGTGCCAACATGTCCTAGTATGGTATGTTTTCTACTAGTGCATGGGTTATTGGGTTAGGCTAGGAAAGGACAGCCACACAAACATATACTAGTTGAACTTTTGGAAAGAATACCTGGAGAAGTGATAGGGCATAGAATCTCAGACAAGATAAGAAAATTAAACCAGTAAGGATTTCACAACTAGAGAGGAAAGTTGGAGATTCATTCATGTAAAAGCACACATGAGTAGAATAAGCAAGAGGAGTACTTGGGAGAACTAGAAGGTTGGACGGTTATGATCATTGACTAAAATATCTGATGATTATGTCAATGTGGAATATACTGGATCACTACAGGGTTATAGGTTTTGACTTTGGAAGTAGGTCACCAGTGTTAAATAGAAGCAGATGTTATTTATAAGAATGATGGTAAGAGAAGCAAGAATCTTCTTTGGATCTATTTTCATTGGACATTGGACATCAAAGAAACACAGAATGATGGCAAGACAGAATGGAGTGGATCTCACTGCCTTATAGTCAGCTAAAGATGAAGAGACTATCAACTGAACTAACATGATGCTGTGGCACACCAGGGTCCTGTAATGGGAGGGTTCTTTCCTGCCCACCAGTTCCTGAATAACCATTCAGAAGCTTATATTAATTATAAATGTTTGGCTGATGGCTCAGTCTTCTTATTAACTAGCTCTTACACTTAAATTAATTCATTTCTGTTAATCTTTGTATCACGACATGGCCCATGGCTCACTGGTGCTCTGACATCTTGCTCCTTCAGCAGCTGCTGGTGGCTGCCTGACTCCCCTTCTCTCTTCCTTCTTCCATTTGGTTTTCCCACCCATACTTCCTGCCTGACTACCAGCCAATCGGCTTTATTATTAAAGACAGGAGCAACACACATTCACAGCATACAAAGGGACTTCCCACAGCAGGGTCCAGCCACTGTCTTCTCTGGTGCCGGCTGACCACAGCATTATGAAGACAGCAAAGGATTGATTCCATTTTCAGGTCTAGAGATTCCATTGGTCTCTAATAGCAAAGGAAAGACTGAAGAACGAGAACATATGATAATAACTTCAGGCCATGCTGCAACATGAATTTTGGGATAACTGATGGAGAATGGTGCACTTTGACCATGTAATATGATGGCTTTGTCACAGCATAAATGAAAACAAAACATATCACCTTCCTCCATGACTTGTGGTTCTTTTAAGCTAAGGGATATTAGTTAACATTCCAAAAAGATAACTCAATATACAGAGGATTATTAATGTATAGCAGGAGTTATGGAGTGCTAGGTAGAGTGGATTAGGAGGAGAAGTGATGTGAATTTAGAAAAAAAAAGTTAAGAGAGTTGTCTAAAATAAAGAACATGACATGTCACAGATCTGTGGGATGACAAAAGTTTGGAAATGGGAAAAAGATGGCTTATAGATGAGGCATTATTACATCTTTATAGCACATGGGAGATTGAACTTACCAAACCCAAGTCTACTAAAATATTTGGTTTTCCTGATGGATATAGACAAGATTTGTCTATAATTCACAGAACTGCTCTCCTTGAATGATTTGACTTTCTGGTTGATGGAAGATTCTTTTTAGGGATGTCAATCAAAGTCTGGCTGCTTATGAAAATGTAAAAGGTCTGAGATTTGAAGACTATTGTAAAGGGACCTTGGTGGTCAGTGCTGCCCTCTGTAAGTTCATTTTAGTATAGTGAACAGTATATCTATGTTAAATTTTAATGGTAAGCCCTTCCTGATGCAACTACATTATGATTATAATCTATGGCAAAAAGAGTATTTGGGTCTCAGGAGTTGAAAAACAAATGTCTATGTCGCAGAGTGAATTATTGTATAGCTGCAGATTCTGAAATAGCAGGCTTTAAAAGTGAATAAATAGTCCTATAGACCTAACAGTACACAATTCCTATACTTGACCACATTTGTGTTCACTCTGCATAACCTCCAGTGTTCAACTTGTAAATGATGAAGTAGATGCCTTTCATAGAATAAACGAAGTCTAAAAACTCATTAATGAGATTGGATCTCAGAATGATCTTGGTTGATCCTTTCATATAAAGCAGAGGGTGCATTTTTAATAAAATCAAATGTGAGTTCTGAAATCTGATAGTTTTGTTTCAGTGACCTATTATGCTACTAGCAAGATAATTGATTTTGGATCACATTTTTAGCCTATCCAAATCTCAGATGAGTTGCTATACATTGGAAAAGCCATTAATAGCTGTACCTAACTTATACTTAATTTGCTCAGTGTCTAGTTCTCAACATTGTCATAAAGACCAGAAACCAAAAATGTATAACTAATTGAATGCTACCTGTACCATAAGCTTCTAACAGAAAATACAGGTTTGCTCATATAAAAGGAAGCCTTATATACAAGAGAAGACTCATGGTCTTGACCTTGGCGAATTCACCAAGCATTATCATGACACCCTGTTAGAATTTACCTGGTTTTCACTGGGTCTTTCTGAATGCAATCCTTTGGACTGCTGTATACTTATTAGGAGTTTTTACCCTTGTAATACCTATGTTTGGAATGTATATATGTTCTACTATATCAGGTCTGTGCTATAATATTTAGAGTAAAACTATAACTAAATGATGCTGTGTCTTGACACAGAGTAAGGTGCTTCCCTCAGATGTCCCCTTCACTCATGCCCTACTTCTGTCTCTTCAAATTGGCATCCAAATGGCTTGTTCCTGCCAAACGAGTTACTTAAAAGATGAACATCAATTTATTTGAGTGGGCTTGAGTCAGTGTTGTTCTGGGAAAGGTGTTAGTTAGCCTGCCACTCTGGTGCTGAGCCAAACTGAGAGGCTGTCTTTGCAGGTGAAGGACCATTTCTACAGAAGCTGTTCCACTCTTTTGTAAGACCACACCTGTATCTCTACACCTGCCACAAATAGCTTTCTCGGTGCTGCACCTTAATGATGACATTGGTTAACAATAACTTCTTTAAAAAGGTTTATATTCGGATGTTTGTGTATGTTTCTCTGCTTGTGTATGCATTCACACTTGTCTGTACATGCACGGAGGTGGCTCAAGGATATCAGATCCCTTAAAGACAGAGTTATGGGTATTTTGGGGACACTGGTCATATTACATGTGTTCATGGATCTGAGCTCTTTTCCTTATAATGGCACAAGAATTGCTCTTAACCATTGAACAATCTTTCTAGCTCCATAATTGACTGTTTATCATAAGTGATACTTTTTAAAGCAGCTATAGCCTTTTCAATATAGATTAATTTTATAAAGAAAAATCAAAAATTTAAATGTCTCATTTACTGTTAGTAGACTGAATAATAATGAACATATCTGAATTAGTGAAATGTGTAAAAAAATCACATGTGTAGTATTTGCATAAGCAATATAAAGTGTAATGAATTGGTTGCACAAGGCAAGGAGCCAAGATCCTAAAACTAAGCTAAGGCTAAATTAAAGTAAAAAGTGGAACATGAATGAGGAATGGGAAACTAGTCAGACTTGATCAGAACTCAGACTATGTGCCAGGAGATTTTGGGGGTCTAAGAATTGGGGAAAGATTATAAATAACTAAACATAAAAGGTAATAATTGATTACATGTAGATAATAACCTACAAAGCAGAATAACTGTCAAAGCATTACAATTAATGTTGAGAAAACAAGCCAGAGACCCAAAGTCAATAGAAACAATAGGAACAAAAATAAAATGAAATAGGGTTTAAGTCCAAGTGTCCCACAACCAGAGGGGGCTAAACTAAAGTTCGGGTTTTAATGAGGTGGAGGGTTACACGTACCTGCAGGGATGGCACAAATAGGAATCAATTTTTAAAACCTGATGAAGCCAAAAGAGGATGTGCAGGAAATAAGAATTCATAGGAAAATGGATAAGCTTATACTGTCAGGGAAGTGGCTATCTGGGCAGAAGATTCTAAGCAGGAGACAGAGTAGCAGGTAAAGTTAGTAATAATCTGGTTCAAGAACAGTGTAAAGCTGAGATTATTAGTGTAGTCCCTAACTTATATGAGAATCACCTGAGTTTTCACAGGTTTAGTCTCCAGGAGGTTTATCTGGTTGATTTTTCAGAAAAATAAATGACATTTCCCACAATGTGTTCTGTGGGGTTCTAGTCCTTTGGGGGATGGTCTATGTTTATACAAGCTTATTGAGATTTTACAGTTGGAGAATGGACCACATTTGATGCTCATGTTGCTTATTTTTATATTTGACACTCAGGGAAGTTGTACAGTAAAAATACCTTGATGATTTTTGTTCTGCATTTCTGGTATTTCTAAAAGTTAGTCCTTGTTGACCAACCAACTTCCCAATAATGTTTCTGTATCTATGCTGTTCCTATCAGTTACTTTTTTCTGTTTGGGACGTTGACTTTGTGAGCTATCCCCTCTAGATTTGAAATAAACAGATATAAACTAATGGTTAAATTTCTTTGTAGATAAAAATTCCTAGCTACTTGTGGCCAGCTGGTATGAAGTTTTAGGCATTCCTTTGTGTTGTGCAAGCTAAGATTGTATCTTCAGGTAAATACAGATAATTCCAATAAGGACTTCCAATTTGATTAAGTTAAATTCATACTGTATGTCCTCTGCTTAAGTTCAGTTTTGAAAAACATAAACTTAGTGATATTTTTAAAGGCTAAAATAGTATACATTCAACTGATGGCCAATTAGTAGACGTGATTCTGTCAAATCATTGATTCTTAAAGAGATTAATATCCTCTATTCATTATAACATCAAGAGTCCCTATAGAAACTCAATGTATGGCCTGATTTTTCAGTACTTACATACTTGGAATCAATACAAGTTACGTGATGGATGCCAGCAGCTATCCTTACACTGAAGTCTGAGTTTTGTCCTATTAACAAACTCTTTCATACCACAACTTTCTAGTGGGGTTACAAAATTCTGATGGACTGAAACTCTGTTAAAAAAAATAAAATCTTCTCTTCAGGATTTGCATAGGAGCATACATATTCCTGAAATTGAGTTAATTCAGTCTGTGTATGCACAAAGTAATACAAAAGTCCAGCAAACAAAAGTTAAAAGCATATTTGCCCATGCTTCCTGAGAGCTGTCTGTCATTCTTTGTTTGGTGAATTCACATCTATTGTGATAAAGATTGTAGACATTTAGTTCATTTCAGTCAGTGTTGGCTGGGAATGACTTGAACAGTATCACCTTCTCCACTACTTCTCTGCCAAGTCATAGCACCATGCAAAAACAAACTGGCATTCAGAAATGCAAATACTCTTCTGCTTACTTTGGAGACAGTAGTGTGATGCAGCGTGAGAGAAGACACTTCTTACTTCCATGACTGAGCACTGTAAATCCACCACAGAAACCCAGAGGAAGAAGGACTGAGACTCTGGGCCAGTCATCCTCCTTTCCCTCAAGACTATGAAAGATATGGAGGGGAAAAATATTGTTCTCTATATGCTTTTGTTTTCAGCAAGTCCTGTGTTATGCTTTGGCTACATGCATATAGCTAATCCTCAGAAAGCACCTGTTTGGAGGAAAAACTTTTTTTTTGAAGTATATGAGTGGCTGTATTTGCAGTATTTACTGTAGAAGACATTAAAAACAAGCTTAGGTTTTTAGTGTTACAGTATTTATAATATTTGTTGTAGAAGACATTAAAATCAAGCTTAGGTTTCTCATAATGTTTATAACAATGATTCTAAGTAGAGAATGCCAACTTACCTTTTCACTAGTTGCCAAACTATCACCTTTACCAGCCTGCCAAAGTATATTTAAAAATGCAAACAACAAACAAACAACTCTGTTTTAATGAATAACAAAAATCATGTCAATTTAACATTAAATGGCTGTGATTCACTTTCATCTCTCATACTTTTTTGCATTTTCATGAAGCCCTTAAGCATTATTTTATGACTATTGAAAGACAAAGTATTCAAGACTGCACTCAGAAAAGATAGCATTAATGTCTCTCTATGTGTACATGTGTGTATGTAATTCTTGCATGTTGGAGTTTGCATTAACTGGATTCAGAAGCAAATGATCAAGATACATGATTTATGTAACCTATGATTATATGATAAGGGCTTAAAATGAATATGGGCATCTAAATTTGGGCTGAAACTACTATAAATTACAGTTAATATAGCATGTGAAATATTATAAAGAAGAAATTGAAAATGAGCTATCTTTAATTAGGGAGGTGTATTAACATGTAAATGCAAAATCTAGATAATTTCCCCTCCTAGTTTTTGATAAAATACTGACTTACTTATTCATAATGATCTTTGTCTCTCCCTTGAGTTACATACTATTTTAGTATTTTAATTTCCTTATATATTAAACTTGCACAAACCTCATAACATTCCTGATATAGGTTAGTAACTAAATGACTTAAATTCATATGGAACTTAGAAGTATACAATAAGTATCAGCTGTTACTAGTTTTCATCCATCCATCCATCCATCCATCCATCCATCCATCCATCCATCCATTTATCCATTGTATTGCTTTTGCTCTGCTGAATCTAGGGAATCAAAACAAATATTGTGAAAAAAAAATTCAGCTGCTCTTTTGATTAAGTTAAATATGTATGTAAAAGGGCTGGAAAGATGACTTGGCTGAGTGCTTAAGAGTACTGGCTTTTCTTGCAGAGGTGACAGGTTAAATTCCTGGCACCCACATGGTGTCTCACAGTCATCCTTTACTCCAGTTTTATGGAATCCAATGTTCTCTTCTGACCTCTGTAAGCACCAGGCATGTACATAATACACACATGCACATGCATACAAGACACATGTATTGAATTCCCAGGAGTCCTGGGGATTTCGCTACTTCTGGCGTGGGATATCTAAGGGAAAAATCTACATGCACTATGCTTTTATGTCTGTCAACTTTAGTCCTCTAAGACAAAATTCTATCAATATGGCTATAGCTCCACCAGGCATTCGGGACAAGAGTAACTCTAGACATACCAAACTCTTTATTGGTTTACTTTATTTCTCTGGGATGGAATCTGGTCTACATAGCTTCAGTTCCATCCAGTTCCCTAGCTTATAGTCCTGCTAAGGACTAAACTCCTATGCTTCCAGCCTCATCTTCATCCTCTGTTTCCTCATTTCCCATTTCCGCTACTCTCTACTCCACTTCTCTCTACTCCTGGCACTCAGAAAACTCTACCTGAGATCTGCTTACCCTCTACAGAACTTCTGTCTTTTTCTCTTTTCTTTTGCCATTCCATTCTATCTCTACAAAACAAATGTCTACCCTCTCTTTTCCTCACTATGGTTCTCTGCCTCCTGAGGAATGTTCCTCCACCCTACCTTCCACCTTGATATGTGAAAACCTCTTTAGTTCTCAGTCAGTTTCTCTGGAGAACCACTAGCTCTCAAGGTGAGGAGATGGTCTGAGCTTCATTTGCACAAGAAATAAAGCTATGAATCTCCCACCAGCTTGTCTTTGCTTACTGACCTTAATTATCCAAGTACTGGCTCCAGCAGAGAATT
Source organism: Onychomys torridus (assembly GCF_903995425.1). NCBI lineage: Eukaryota > Metazoa > Chordata > Mammalia > Rodentia > Cricetidae > Onychomys > Onychomys torridus. The sequence continues at coordinate 64,901,537 of NC_050465.1, forward strand.
TCAGCAGGTCTGGGGATCTGAACAGTTAGCTAAATGGTCTGGAAATATTTTGGCACTCAAGAATTTCATAACAGAAGACAGGTGAAATATTAAAGGCTGGATAGCATCAAATATTCATAATAAATGGCTTGCCTTTTGACAATGGTCAGGTCAAAGTATAGCTTTAATACACAGCTGAATCTCTATAATATATTCTTGTGGCCTGCAAGACACACGGACATATAAAACAAGTAAAATAGAAAACACTCATGTAAGTTAAGTTAAACAGAATCACAGAGTAGGATTACTAGCACGAATTATATCAGAAATTGGAAGAACTGTTACCGTGGTGTCCCGGAATAAGAAGTCTTAATTTGAAAGTTTTCATTTCATTATGAATGCAGTGGTATACTATTGATGTATCAAAAACATCATATATTTCAAAGAAATTGAAATTTCACTGTTGGGTGGTAAACAGTCTATGTACAGCAGCAGGGTAATTAATAGGACTACAGGATTAATGCTGCAGCCAACTTTGGCTATTAAAGAGACCAAAGAGACAAATGGATTCAGAAGGTTTATTACTTATACAGCCAATAGTAGTAACACCAGAAAGGTGTCTGCTGTTAGTGTTCCTAGTTCGACATGATAAGTCTACCAAGAGGCCAAGAGAATGGCAGTACACTGCTCCTACACTTTGAAGTCAACACTAAACTATTTCATAGACCTGCAGTGTGTTGTATGTCTCTAGCCTAAGGTAGAATGGGGCGAGCAAGATCAATGAGAAGCTACCTCAAGGGAGCTCCTTACCAGATTGTTTACCACTCACCACGCTCCAACAGAAACTAGAGGATGTTCTGCGAAGAATCCAAGGAGACAACAAGCCAGCCTAACCCATGTGATGGACACCTTCAAAGTTGTCTTTGCAACTGTTATGTTCTAAGGTGTTTTCTGACCCCATAGGATGGACCCTAGTATCCTTTGATTCTATAGACAGATACTTCAGTTTCTTTCAGGTTATTTTATGTAAACTATATTTTTGGTTTGATTGTATTTTTTTTTTTTTTTTGGAGCTGAGGATCGAACCCAGGGCCTTGCGCTTGCTAGGCAAGTGCTCTACCACTGAGCTAAATCCCCAACCCTTGATTGTATTTTTCTATATTTATTTAATTTCTATTAATAACTCAAATTTTATATCTGCTTAATTTATCTTAAAACACTATGCCACTTGGTACTAATATATAGATAACAGATTTCTGTATTAAGGCAATATGATTCACCTATGAACCAAAGAGTTTGTTCCAAATCAACCAAATCTAATGCAGGAGTGAACAGGAAATATAAAGAAAATATAAACAAGAATAAGGTAATAATATCCTAAAACTGGTGATTAAAACCCCAAATCCCAAATCCATTGCTAATTTTCTAAATCTGTAAAGAATATATATAAAGGAATCTAACAAATGAGTGGATAAAAGAGGTTGAAAGATCAAATATAATAAATCTGTGGTACTCAGAGCACCAAAGCACAAGTATCTTAGAAATGACTGGGGAATGGTAAAATCAATGGCTTCTATGTCCCACTGCATCATTTATACTTAATTCAATATAAGCAATTTGAACTTATAGATCCCTGACCAAAAGATTATAGCAGAAGATTCTGACAACAGTGGAAGCAGTGTCAAGCAGCTGTTCAAACAAACAAAATCTATGCATGTTCTTGGTGTTCTCAAATCTGACCTTTAGTGTAAAAGGAATGCTGGTGAGGATTCCATCGGAAGTGGAATTTAGGAAGACAGAACTTGTGACAGAAAAACAAAGGAAGCTGAGAAGTTGTCCTGGTTTGTCACCACGAAAAACTGGCCTGTCCAACTTTGCTGACAAAATACTGGTACCAGAGATCCAGCATGATAAAATGTAAAGCAAAGAAAGCATGTCTATAGAAAGAAATTCAGAGTGGGCCAAGTGGAGAGGGCCTGGTATTGCTCTAACAAATTATCATACCACCTACTGCTCTTGAGGACAGGAACTATTCAGTGATAGTCACAAGTGATTACATAGATAAGTGGGATGAAAGGAATTTGAGCATAATTAAGGGATTATAGGGACATAGGGAGATCATTTAAACCCCCCCAAAAGGGGTAGAGAAATATACCCGTTTTTAAAACAGATATCTTTGTTTAAGGTGTTTTTGTTTGTTTGCTTGCTTGTTGAGTGTGTGTGTGTGTGTATGTGTGTGTGTGTGTGTGTACGTTTGCATATATGTTTGCACCATATGCATTCAGTGCCCTTGGAGGACAGAAAAAGGCTCTAGATACCTTAGAACAGGAGTTACAGACTATTGCAAGCTATCATGTGGATGTTGAAACCCAAACCTGGAACCTTTGTGATAGCAGTAAGTGCTCTTAGTCACTGAGCCATCTTTCCATAACCAGATAACTTTCTTTTGATGGAACAATTGAATCCATGTGTTCACTCTTTGCATGATAGTATAAAAAGAGCTATGCAAAGCAATTGGCTCTAAAACAAATCTCTTATATTGAAGCTATGGATTACAATGTCTCAAAATGATTGACTTGTAAAGCTTAATCAATGTGTGCTCTGCCTCCTAGGGAAGTATACACACATTCACGCTTAAATGACCCCAGTAGTGGTAGACTCCTTCCTATTTCAGAGAACCCACACTTTAAGCAGCAATTTCTAAGCGTTCAAATTATCCTCACTACTTAGAAGCACTGAATGGTGACAAACCATTGTTTTCGTCATGCTCTGGAGTCAGTATTAGCCAGTGGGGATTCAGTGATGAAGTTCTAAGTTTAGGCTGTTAATTTTCAAGTCAGTTTTCAAACTGTGAGCTTTGTTTTCTGTTCATTACTCTCCTGGTTGGTATCTCCTCAAATCTACACCCACTCTGATGAGTAAAAGGATACAACTGTGTTTATTGCAAGGAATTTCTGTACAAACTATGTGGTAAACTTCTGGAGCCAGTAAAATGTCTTTGCTATAGTGCCTCAGGGCATGGTATAGAATTCAATGGACAGATCAAATACATTTCCTAATAAATAAGAAATAAGAAATATGGGTGTTAAACTCATCAAGTATGGAAGGTGCTGCCCATATATTCTTGTATGTGTGACCTTTCAAGTGGAACATGGCCAACTTTTGCTTTTAAAGAGGACTAACTTTCCTTCTTCCAAATATTATCAAATGTCAACAGCTCCTTTGCTAGGGGTAGGAGTTGGTGCCCATCTCACCACTGCATGCTGGGATTTTATCTGGCTTGAACTTTTACATAAGTTATGCCCATATCACAATTACTGTGAATTTGTATTTGTAACTGTACTGCTGTGTCTGGAAAATGTTTTCTTAAAGTCATATACCACCTATAGTTCTTACAATCTTTCTACCCCCTTTCCAGAAAAATCCCTGAACCTTGGGAGGATGGGATCTGATCTAGATGTCCTCTTTAGGATTGAGCAAAAAAAAGAAGGAGGAAGAGGACACAAAGTTGAATGAGTAGGGAAAGGGGGTGTGGATTTGTGAAGAGTTGGAGGAGGGCAGCGAATATGACAAAAATATATTGTACAAAAATCTCAAAGAACTAATAAAAATGAGAAAAATGTATTTTCAAAAATAGTAAGTACAGAAATGCATACTTATTGTGTACCTAACGAGTAACAGATGTTCTCCTGGTCATGAAATAATAAATCAGAAATGAGTAAAATCCAAGAATAATGTAAGAGGACTGTATTGAAATATTTGATGTTCACTCACCAGCAGTCAGTTAGCCTGGAATCCACCTTTCCTTATAGAGTAGAAGTACATTACACAAGGACATTAGGAGATGTGACTGAAATCATGTGTTCCACATACTGTCAATCTAATAAGATGAGTAAATACAAAGAATTCATCTTATTGTAGGTATCACACACTATTTAATAACTGACTTTTTCTTTTGGAATAGGGTCTCAAAATTGCCCAGGTTGTAATTTGATAATCCTCCCTCCTCAGCCTTCTGGTTGCTAAAATTACAATTATGATCCACCCTGTTCAGCTATAAAACTGTTTCTTGATATGCCACAAAAATATAAATAATATTGTAAGATTATTAATTTTATATAATATAAAATAAAAATTCAGTATAATAAACTTTAATTTTGAAGCATCAACCCTTTTTAATTCCCTGCCCACACAGAGCACTTAACCTGCATGTAAGATGAGTGTGTTTGCATATGTGTTTTATTTATTCTTTGAGAACTATATACTGTATGATTTATCATATTTTTCCTGTCCTCCAGCTCCTCATAGATCCTTACTCCCCAACCACCCAACTTTATTTCCTTTTTTTGTCTTAAACAATATAATGCCACTAAAAACACAAGGAGTCTGATTTCTATTGGTCAGTTATTCCTACGTATGGGGCTTGACCTGGAGACATATAACAGTTTTTAATGTGCAGTAATCAGTCTAAGTTATCTGATACCTAATAATTATTAGATAGTACTTTTTAGTGTGGAGTCTGAGGAACCAAAGAAAGATAAAACATTGTCCTGATCCCTACTTCAAGAACATATAACTTTGGGAAAATATGATACAGACATAGAATGAGAACTAAAAATCCTCAGGAGGATGAGGCATAACCCACTTTGGTGTGGCTAAGTCAAATGTGGATAAGAAAGCAACCTCATATTGGAGTCAGGAATGGTGGCTTTAGGCTGGTAATGTGGCATCAATAGAAACTTAAATCTTTTACTTAAAATTCTCATATGAGAAATTAAATTTAATAGGTGTTTCTAGAGTCAGAGAAACGCAAAAGTGCTCTTCTTTCTGAAAATATGGGCTTAGTCTCTAGCAAGGATGGAAAACCCAAGTTAAAATTTCTTAGTGGGATTTTTTTTAATTCAATGAAAAGAAAATCATGGTAACATGGTCTGGAAAGATACCTCAGTGGATAAAAATGCTTCCTTTGTAAGTATAGCGACCCAAGTTTGGGTCCTTGTAAAGCTACACACGGTAACACACATCTGTAATCCCAGCTCTTTTAGGGTGAGATTGGACGATCAGAAAGAAGCTCTTAAAGATCAATGGCTATCTACCTTGGTGTTCACAGAGGTGAACAATAGAACCTTTGTCTTAATCAAGGTAAAATTGAGGACTGGCACCTGAGACTGTCCTCCAGCCTCTTCAGGGAGGATATGCACACACACACAGACATGAACACACACACTACACACACACCCATAGATGCATATACAAAAAGAAACAGCAGCAACAGAAACATCTTTGGGTTCAAACGAAGGCATTTAGAGAAACAACACATAATATTAGTAAACAGTGATAGCTATGCCTCTTGGCACCTCTTGAAGTCAGTCACTGCAATTGTAAAATGGGGAATAAAACTGAAGAGCTAAATGAATTAGTGTAATTGTACACATACACACACATGATGCTCATAAATATGCCAAATACCCTGAAAGTGAAGACAGTTAACCTTGTGTGTATATGTGTGCAGATATGCATACAAGTTCATGTTTGTATCGGTACATTACATTACATAGGGATTCTGGGGAGTAAGCTCGGGTCCTTGCACTAATAGGGCAAGCCACAAGCTTTACCAGCTAAGCTTTCTCCCCAGTCCCCAATAGCATCAACACTGGCTTTGTTAAGCCTCTAAATACACATACCTGATACCTCTTCCCATCTTTCAGGAGGTGCATGGTATCTAAAATATCCCAGTTTGGGGGTCAGTAGAAAAGTATCTTTGTTCAGTCATGCCTCTCACTGATCTTTTCTTCAACCATCTGCTATGGCTCCCATATGTGACCAAACCTGAAGGCTCTTTATGAGAATATTTGTGGGGCACATGAGAAGATAGGGCTTAGGGAAGGGGAACACCCCAGAAAGCAGTCCATGGGTGCCATAGTCATGTAAAGGCCCAAGATAGTTAGTAGTAAACAAATAAACTAATGTGGTCCCTAATAAGAGTGATTAAAAAAAAAAAACAACAAAACAATGAATGAAGCTACAGTGGAATCAGGAACCACATTGTCGTGGCCTCTCATTGTGAGCAATTGAGGGAACAGGAGGACAAAGTGAGACAGGCATGGGGAAGAAGAACCAATCATATCTACCAGGTGGCCACAGCATGGTAAGAACTCCCACTGCCCTTGTCCACAGTGAATGGCAAAAGCCTTTATGTTCCTAACCTTTCAATAGTTCCGTTTTTCTTCTGTGATAAACACACAATGGGGAACAAAAACCTAGTGCTTTGGTCTAGAAAATTATTTTTGTTGTAGCTAAGGAAGGTGACAAGGTTTTTTTTTTTTTTTCCCTTATACGCTGATGATTTAGACTTGGCAAAGTGCCATCACTACCAGTAAGAGTAATTTAGAGACTGGAAATTATTGCTCTGCCTTTTAAAACTGTGTGTATATAATAAGACCTAGCAGATGATGTATTCTTTACGGAAACCATTACTGAGATTGTAATTTAAAGTAACAGGTGGACCACTTTAGAGCAGATTGGAGCCGCTCGTTAACTCTATTTCAAATCTCACAGCACCTCCATTACTCATTTTTACTCAGGTACTAATTTGGCAGCATTTAAGAAATAGTATATAAAAGTAATGGATCAAATATTGTGTTTCTTGGTTTCAAAACTTTGTCTAATTCTCATTCCTCTTTCTTTTTTATCCCTTAAATACTTAAAGATAAGTGTATTTCCCTCAATTGGATTTGTTCTGAGTAGCACAAGGGAGCCTAGTGCTTTGCTTTGATTAATCTCTTGCTATTGTTTACTCTGGTTTATTTCTTTTTCAAATCATTTGAAAAGTCAATAAAATTGGGGCTTGGGGAGAGAACTCAGCTGTTAAAGGTACTTGTTGCACTTCTAGGGGACCTGAGTACAGTTCCCCTACCAATGTGTCACAAAGGCCTGTGATCCCAGTTCCTAGGGATTCAGTACCCTTGCTCTGATCTCCATGGGTACCTGCATACAGATTATTGTCTCTCACATATATACATACATTTCAAAAAATCCTTTTAAAAGTCATAAAAGCTTAACTGGGAGAAGAGAGGGGGAGGCAGGGAGGGAGCTTAGTTGTTAGCTCTGGGGTTAATCTTGGCCTTGGAAGGCAGTCACAAAATGCCTGTTTCAATATATTGCCTAAATTCACTCATAACTAACCATTATGAATTATTTTAGGAGACTTTCAAATTCAATTAGCACACGCTGCTCAGAGATAAAAAGGAGGCATGTAATTCAGCTGTATATTGTGTCTGAATTTTCATTTCCAAATATAGGCATATTCTAGATGAAACTTGGAATGCAAAGCTTCTGGGTTTCACAGATTAAAATTCTACCAATGATTTGAAGTATAAATGTTGATTCATTGTTGTATAAATAAAAGTATGATGGTGAAAACTGTTAATTTCTTTCACCCAAACACTAATGAGGCCTTTCAAACAGTGAAATAAACAGGGTAGCACATTGACAGCTAATACAAATGCTTATATTAAATTAGAGAGTGGTGCTTGTATCTATGTTTCTCAGACTTTAATCTTGCTCCCAGACTAGTATTTGGGGCAGGGTACAGGGGACTGGAAGCTCATATTCTGATTCAGTGAGTTTGGATCTCAGATTCTGTTATGTCTTGTAAATTCTCAGGTAGGGATTATGTCTGAAAATATTAAATCTGGATTGTGAAAATGCATAACCAAATATAAATAAATAAATAGATAGATAGATAGATAGATAAATAAATAAATAAATAATGCATAACCAAAATGACTCCACAAAAGCCCAGAATATTATCCTGATCAAAGCTGTTAAAAGACCCAGTCTATTCATTTTAGAGTATACTTAATATTTTTGTGCCATAACACATAACTTAAAACTTGACTAATAGGTTTATTAGGAATAAATATCAAAGAAATGGTCTTTTTAAGTAAAAAAGTAGATTATTTTTATATTTAGAAAGTCAGTTCTTTTATTTTTAGAGAAAGGGTGTCACAATTCTCCGGATTCTATCTCTTAAGTGCTAGGCTTGCAGGTCTGTGCTACCTGTCTGGCTTCGAAATTCAAGTCTTAACCATGGCATTATTTTCTTTGTAGAAGAATAACTTCCAGGAATATCCACTTCATATTCCTCAGAATTTGCTTGCAGGTATATTTTATATTAAGAAGTAAAGAGAAATTGATATTAAAGATGGGTTGAAGTCTTCTGAGTTTCTAACTGCAAAATAAGAGGATTATTCTGAATTTCCTGGGTGAGCTTGTCTTAGTTGAAGGTTACTTAAATAGAGAGCACAGAATGAGTCTGAGTGACGGCCTCTGACAGGACTCACCTTGCCATTGTTGGCTTTGCAGATGGTGGAAGGATCAGGGAACCAAAACATGAGCAGGCTTTAGAAGTGTGAATAGCAAAATGACAGATTCTTCCTTAAAATGTCTGGAAAGATATGCTGATGTTTTAATTTTAGCCATTGATGCCTCATTTCAGACTTTGAAACTCCTATACCATACAAAAATTAGTTTGTGTCCTTTTAAACCTCCAAATTTGTGGTCATTTGTTAGAGTAGCTTTAGAAAAGCATGATTGTGACTCACTGTATCCCTTTAAATTTGTGGCCATGCTTCATAGCCTCAGATTGTGCACTGTTGACCTCTCACCATTTACACACCCATGTGCTGAGTGGTGCATTTCCCACTCAGCACAGGTTTTCATCCCCCACCTGGGAACGAGCAGTTGCACTCTTTTAATATATATTTCAACCAATGATGCCTCACAATTAATCATGACACTTTATTTATTTGGGCCAGATTAATAACAATCAATGACTTATGACTTACCCATAAGGAAACTAGGGTATGTATGTGAGAACACTATGCTGTTTTTTCCTTTTATTATGTTTATAGTTTTAAATGAGTTTGTATAAAAAAGATAAAACAGTAACACAGTCTTAAGTAGGAATAGAGTACACACTGGCAGGTTAGGGGACGTCCTACACCTCTTCCTTCTACAGAATAATATTTCTACCCTCATGTGGTAATAGGACTACCCATGGAAATGTTTCAGATGCTAAGTGCTGGTTGATTTAAAGGTTTAGCCATTACCAAACTTGAGGATCATTAAACAAGCTCTTAGGATGTTAACATTGACTAAGTAAAATGAAGACTGATCATTAGAAGATAAAATTTAGAGTCTTGTGATGGGTCCATTCTCATAATTAGGAGCCAAAAGAATGGTTCCAGGATTTCAAGAAACACTGGTTCAGATGAAAATCAGTAAATCCATCTACTGGCAGGTTGGTCTCTAAAAGACACACCCATTTAGGTATTGTTTCTGGAAGAGCTCAGATGAAAGACATTGGCCACATGTTACATATCACCAGTTCATCCTGATATAATTAGCAGTGGTTTTCCCTGTTCTTTGGACAATGCTCTTAACCAGTGAGAAATGGCTACATCCAATATGGCTCATCTTTGCCCAGTTTAGTTCATGAGTTGTATCTTCTGATGGGTTCTTTGTCATTAATAGTTACTCAGTCTGACCCTTGTCCTACTGACTGGCACAGTGTCTCCTCAATTCTAAGACTGAGAACATGAATTGGCCTGCCTTTATCTTCTGTTTGTTATTCCTTGTTTTATTGACTCATAGTGTCTTTATGGAGGCACTATTCTGTTCCAGACCCTCATCCATCACTGTTCCAGAGTGGCTACAATGCACACTTTGCTTGGCTTATATTATCCCTTTCCTGTTGAATACTACTCAGTTATAAAAGTAGTAGAGGATAGAATATGATACAATAGACATACTAATGTACCTTTGGGAATGTCTAGGAGGCCTCAACCCTAACACAAAACTACAGGCAGCTAGAGAATGCTGAGAGTGGGAGAAATAGTCTTCCCCAGATAAAACACACTAACTGGCTAGTCAATACCAAATCATCAGCATGACAACATACATACAATTAATTTTTATATTTGGGAAAATATATATTAAAAATTAATGAAAAATAGCCATGAATTTGAAAAAAAAACAGAAAGGAGGAATTATATGTGTATGTAAAGCTTGGAGGGAAGAAAGCAGAAGAGGAAAGATATAATTGATTATATAATAAAAGAAATAATTTTAAAAATGTATTATTCTAAAAGAATTTATTGGGGCTGGAATGATACCTCAGAAGTTCCATATTGCTTTTACAGAGGACCTAAGTCTGGTTTCTTAGCTTACAGCCACCTATAACTTCAGTTCCAGGGCATTCAACACCCTCTTCTGGATTCCACATGCATTTACACTCACACCTGAACATTCCTACACACACACACACACACACACACACACACACACACACACAGAGTTATACATCGTTAAAAGTAGAATAAATCTTTTACAATGCTCCAGCTTTATTGGTAGAAAGATACAGATGTTTATTAGTAAGACAATGAAGAATCTACCAGTCCTTCATCATATACTCCTTTTCTGACAAAAGAGAAAAAAACCCACACTTTCAACTTATCCCCTAATTTTAGATCTTATTGTAGTTATCATTGAAAATCAACTACGGGGAAAATTATATTCCTAGAAATGTAGAAATCACTTTTGTATATAATGTTAAAAATCTCAGTGTAATTAAACCCAAAACAAGGAACAGAGAAATGTCTTAACTTGAGGTCTGCCAAACAAGATGGACTCTTGTCAAATTCCACACGCATGAGCGTGTTTAACTAATAACAATTATGATCAAACATATGACTTAATTATGCCACATGCCATTTCATTGGCCCCAAGAGTACATTTATAAATAAATTTGATTCATTATCATGTTAATGAAGACCAAAGGTCACATACCAGGCAGGTAGAAAAAAAGACAGTGCTTAATGAAACATTTGCTTTTCTGTATTAAAGGATACAAGGGGAAAACAACCCTCTCATAACCAAATGAGTCTATTGTGTCGAGACTACTCATATACTTTATTTTGTACAATGAAAGTTTTTGATAAGAAAAATAATTTGGAATAGTTTCTAAGAAATTTTGGACACTTGATTGGACCCTTGACTCTTTCTTATATAGTTAACATCAGTTACATTGCTACAACAGAATTAATTTTCACTGATACTTAAGATGCAAACAATGCACAATGTCAAAGGAAATTCAGTTAGAGGTGTATTTAAGAAAGTATATGTAAATTAAACAGTTTCTGTAGTTTTGTTTAAGATTTTGGAATGCATGTCAGAATCTACAATCCAGATTACTTCATTGTTTTTATAAAGTCAGTGTTACTACTGGCATTTAATGCTTTTATTTAGAAAAGATTAAAGAGTTTTTATTTTAACTTCAATAGAATATAACAAGGGTTAGTTTTGTTTGATTAGAATTAGAAATAATGGGACTTTTGCTTGGAATGTTGATTTCTGAATGCTGATTCCTACCAAAGAATGTCCTAGTAGGTCCTGTGTTATGCTAGAGCATGTATCTTACCTGCTTTGTTGAAGTGTTGCTAGGCAGGTGCTCAGAGGAGTGCTTCAGTTCACTCTGTCTCACCTTTAGCATCTGCAAATTAAAATTCATGAAATATATTTTAGTTCACTGAAATATAAATGTCTAATTCCTTATTACTATTTTAGTCAAGAATCTTTAACATATTTATTGGCTTATAGTGATGTTTAAATCTGTTTCTTCTCCTCAAGACCAGCAGGGAGAGAGTGAACAGCCATTCCTTTCTACAACATGGATGGCATGCTCTGAGTGAGGCCTATTATCAAGTGTTTTGTTGATGTTCTCTGCCTCTAGTTCACAACACCATACTTAGTCTCTTCCAGGTTCTCTTTATACAGCCCCAGGCTTATACATGTTTCCTGGTGTTATACTATGTGAGTAGAACAAATGGAGAGTGAGGAATCATTTGTAGTACCCTCTGCCTTGTGCCATAACCACCTAAAATTCTACCAAATATAGCTTAATATTTTAACTTGTTGCTAGTACTAGTGTTAAATTATGTCTATTTTAAACATTTATCTTGTAGTTGAGTTGTGAGTTGTAATATTATTGCTGTATAGCTGTTTATCTTACCTAGTACAGTGCTGCTCTTAGAGTTGGGTTTAGTATTGTAGATAGGGTGGCTTGTTCATCTTTTAATCCCCAGTTGCTGACTGAAAAGATCATCCCTATCAGGTGCTTAGAAAGTACTTCTTAGCATCTATTAAAAAAAATGAAATGGTTCCTTCTATCAATGGATGAACCATGTCTATAAGGTGCCAAAGATTTCTACTTAATTAGTTTAATGTAAAGAAAATTAAATGAAAACAAAATCAAGTATATATGTGCATCCCAAAGGGAACAAAACATGCTTTAATCTTAAATTAGGAGTTTTTCATTTCCTACTGATGCCTTAGGGTGCTGTGAACATGGTCTTTAGAAAGTGAGTATAATTGGAAAGAGCTAACAGTGCACTTAGGATGGTGGTGTCTCTTAGCCATCTCCTTTTAGATGTAAACTGGATCCCAATATGTCCAACAGTTGAATATATACTGTCTGTCACTTGTACTACCTTTCAATACATTCCAAGATGTTGGCCATTACCTTTACAGATAATCTTAATTTCATAAAGTAACAACTACTTCTTAATCAGTTTGATATATTGTTGGTCACAGAGTGTTCTGGCACTTTTGGTGGTTTGTGGTTTTAATCAATGATTTACTTCAATTACAAAATTTCTCCAGGATCAGAAATCTTTCAGCTTTCTAGTGCGCAGAATTCTTAGATTTCATTTCACTGAAAGGCTTACCCAATAAAATCATGTTCAGTTACAGGCTTATAGTTTAATAGTTTTGTGCTGAGAGGTAGGAGCCAATTCTTCTACAGTCTTGATATTTTTCCAATACACAGGAAGGTAAGTATAACATTTTTAGGTTCTTTGGCTAGTCCATTGGAAGGAACTATGTGGACATGTTTATTTTAGCTTTCTTATTTACTTTCTGGAGTAAGACAGCCAGAGGAAAAAAGTATTCACCTATAGTGTACCATATCTCTGGGATTCAAAATTGGTATTTAGAAAATAAAGCACAGACAGGTAGCTTCTGGTGTTATAGACTCACTGTGCATATTGGTGTGACCATAACCTATTCTGGCAATTCAAAGAGAGATTACTTTATCCACAAATTAGACAAGTGGATGAAATGTATTTTCCCAAAGAAAAGATCAATCTTCATTTACAGAGAAGCATAGTGGGGGCTGCTCACACACATCCACTGTCTGTTTTCCACTTATAGATCATTCTGCTTAAAGCTAAATGGTAGCTTCCCCTGAAACAAATGCCATCACAGTTATCCATTTGTTCTACAAGTAGAGGACACTAGAATGGGCTGTTTCTGACTCACAAAAGTGAAATTGAAATTCTCCAGGACCTTGGGGACAGATTGTGATGTCTTCCTTCAATGAAGCAGCATTGAAATTGTTATTTATATTATGGTACACTTTAATTCACATGCATACTTCCTCATTGTTTATTCTGTCCTCATAAAGTGCTGAATTTGAACACTGTGCAGAAAATGAGAAACACTTTATAAAGAGAATGAATTACTAAATATGATAAGAGGGAATTAGTGGAGAAAAATCAGTTCCTGGGAACAAACTACAAAATACGGAAGACTTCTTGAAGTAGGAAGAGTATGAGATGAGAATGGGAACATTCACCATAGGCTCAGATATTAAATTCTCAATTCCCAGGTGAGGAGTTGTTCTGGTAGATTTAGGAGGTGTGCCCTGGAAGGAAAAATTATGTCACTGGGGGCAGGCAGGTGTTGAAGTTTTAAAGCCTCTTGCCATACCAAGTGTGTTCTCAGTCTTGGAGTTGAGATTTAAGATGTAGTTTCTCCGTGTCTTGCTCCAGCCTCGCTTTCTGCTGCTTCCCAGTGCTGGATTCTTATCCCTTTAGAGCCATAAAAACAAAGAAACCCTTCCTTCCAAAAGTTGTCTTGCTCATGCTGTTTTATCACAGCAACAGAACAGTAAGTCTACAAAGGCTGCGCGATGAAAGGTCAGTTAGCCTCTTCTGTGTTTGGGAGAAGGAAATTCTCGCCACCTTTAGTTGTCATCATTGGTCCCAGATATCTAGGTCTTACATCTTTGTCTTGTAGCTTCTAGTGTATTTTTATTTTGAGAAGCACCATGGGAAAGTCAGAAATTCATGAGTCCTTTATGTACCAAGTACAGTTTCCACAATTCCAGCATTGTAAGTGAATTAGTATAGAAGGTTGATTTTATACTGATAAAATCAATGAGCCATGTGTTTTAAAAATAGTTGATGTTAAGTAGATTTATTAATGTTTTAGTAGGCTCTGAATAATCACTTATTATATACTTAAATATTTTCTTTTTTATTTCTTTTACTTTTGTATTAAAAAACATTTTTTTCATACAGTATATTCTCATCACACTTCTTTCTCCTCCAGCTTCTCATTAAAATTTTTGAAGTTTGGTCTTATTGTTAGCTAAGAAGTTAGGAAGAGTCAATTACAAACTTCTTTTTGTCTGTATGTGTGTAGTTGCACATGTCTGTGCATTTGGAGACCACTGGGAGATGTTATATGCCCTGCTTTTTTATTCACTGTCTTATTCTTATACATTGTGTTTACTATTGAACTTAGAAATAGGCTAGAGTCCAGCAAGTACCAGCAATCCTCCTAGCTCTGTATCGCATATTGCTGGAATTACAGGTGAACATACTATTATACCCAACTTTTATGTGAACACTTGGATCCAAACTCAAATACACATGTTTGCACAGCAAGCATTCTTACCTACTAGGCCAACTCTCCACTTCCATACTTTTATTACCTATCTTATTTAGTTAAAAATGTGGGACTTTTTCCTGCCACATACTATAACTAAATGACGTGATTCAATATCAACAGTAGTTAATTAGAAATACAAATTTCCAACAATGTTAAATCCTAATTAGAAGACTGCATTTATATCATGTAAAATATAATATCTAGCGAAGCTTGTGCATATTAATGTATATTATATACATACTTGATATACATATACTGTGAGCTTATTTTTTTAATTTAATTTCTTCAATTTTTCTATTGCACATATGTTTCTATAGATATTTCAGAGTAAATACACAGGAAAGCAGTTAGTAATAAATAGGTAGAAATTGTCTAAAGATGTAAGTAATAGGTTTAAATTTTTGATTTGAAAAATTAAGCAATACATCTCTCTCCTCAGGATTTATTCTTTTGTTATCCTACAATGTCCCCCTTGCTTCCAACATTATCCTGACAACTATTCCATCTTTCTTCTGTGTATCAATAAGTTTTAGCTATATTTTGATGGCACATACCCACCCAGACTTGAAGACTCCAGCCTCTGAATTTAGTATCTAAATAAATGTCTCTGTCACGGGTAATGTTGTGCATGGGTCAAAAGAGATGCATGTATGCCATCCATCTTCCTGATCTCATTAGGTCATATTTTTTTCCAGGCCATGTCCAAGGAAATGTGGTTCCTATAAGCCACATTGAAATCCCTGACTTAGCAAATATAAATGACCTGAATCAGAATATAATCAGAATATCAGACAGGAGTAGTATTGCCAGTAATTCTGAGTTCAGTCAGATCAGAATCAAATTTACAAACCCCTCAAATAGATTCAGTTAGTACATATATATTCAAAAATATTTCTTGTTCCAATAGCATTTGATACATAGTCTATGGAAATATTCTTATATTGTTTCATCCAGCTCATCTTAGTAATTGATATGTTCTTAGGAGATTATAATAATCTGGTTGTTATTTATTGTGATCTGTAGCAAGAAATTCAAAGTCAAATAAACCATTATTAGTAGGCATGTAACATGCATGATGAGACAGCCTATGGGACATATGGACAGGCACCACTAGGTAAATGAGAGAAGGTTAAGTCTAGTTAGTTGAGTCTGCTGCTTGACTTCTGCTCACGGTATAATAAGTATGTTAGTCAGCTACCCATCCTGTGACCAAATACTGGAGAAAATCAACTTAAAGTTTGAAACATCCTTTAGTCTATAGTTTTAGAGGTCAGCTAGCTCCCTTGCTTCCCAATCTAGAGCACCGTAGCAGTAGGAACGTGGCAAAGAAAGTTGCTCATCTCATGGGACCAGCAAGCAAAAATTTAGGCAGCAGGGTGCAAGAGAGAGAGCTGGGGACAAGATATACCTTTTCAAAGGCTGTCCTCAGGGGCCTCCTTCCTTCAACTAGGCCCCACCTCCTATAAATTCATCAAGGAAATGACATACTGCAAGGTTAGACAGCTTGATTTAATCACATATTTCAATAGTATCAGCAGCTGGGGACCAAGCCTTTAACACATGAACTTTTGGAAATATTTTGTTTTCTTCTGCTTTTGTGTGCACAAGTGTGTATGTGTGGCATAAGTGTGTCTATGTGTGCTATGTGGACACAGACATTTGTGCATGAAGAGGTCAGAAGTTGATATTAGGCATCTTTCTGTCACTCTCCATGTTATTTTATGGTCTGGGGTCTCTCATTGAACTTGCAGCTTGCTGATTGGCTGGACTGCCTGGGCAAAAAGCACAAGAAATCTGCCTTCCCAGCCCTGGTATTATGGGAGTATGCCTCTAAGTTTGTCTTTTCATGTGAATACTGGGGATCTGAACATAAGTCCTCATATAGATTTTAGTAAGTGATCTCCAAACAAACCCTGCAGTCTCACACGTACATGTCACCATTCATTGACTTGAATTTAGCTATTATCACAGGGTGCAAGTTGGTAGAGTCTGCTTTCAGTGTTGGAGTGTAAGATAAATCTCAGGCTCACTGCCATCTCTGGAATTTGGGATTATCTTTTCCGCAGACTATTTATTAGTAGGCAGAAATTGTAGAAGTAATTCTGTTGAACTGAATAGGTTATCCATCAATCAATCATGTATTTTCACATATTTGTAGTGTTGACATATTTCTGATGAGTATTTTAACTGTGAATCATTTGATCTCTTATTTAGAGTTGTTTCTTTAAAAAAAAAAATTGTCATACTCAGCTTTGCCCGAAGCAGTGAACCTGTCCTGGTAAATTCAGAGCTTTCTTGCTGCAATGGCTGAGCTGATTTCTTCTCAACCAGTGTTACACTGTAGGCTATTTGGGCAAACTGTGCCATATGGGGAAAAAAACTCTTCAATCAAATCATTGGGGGCTTTTCTTACACAGGATTTCAGTCTTTGCCAGAAATCCTCCACTGAGGTCTCTTTCAGGACACCCAGAAAACACTCAGATGAAAAAGAACAGGAGACAATAACTGGTTAGCACAATAGGTAGTCTGGCCATGGATTGTGAGCAGGACACATTTCAAGAAAGCTGGGGATGCTGTTTGTGGAGAGCAAAAACAGACTCTATTGTAGTGACTCTGAACCTGAGAAGCATAGGTTCCTCAGACACTGAGCACCAATATATCTGGTATTCAACAAAGATAATGTCCTTCATTGTCTCATGTACTTCAGTTGGTAGAAGTTTTTGGGAAGGATTACAAGGCATAGCATTCCTGGAGGAAGTGTGCCACTTGGGGTGGATGTTGAGGTTTCCAAATAATTTCCCTGTTCATCAGACACCATCACTATCTATCTGTCTATCTATCTATCTATCTATCTATCTATCTATCTATCTATCTATCTATCTGCCTCCTATTTGCATATCAAGATGTAAACTCTTAGCTATTCCTGTCCCTCTGCCTTTGCTCTGCCATTATGGACTCTGACCCTCTAAAACCATAAACCATAGTTAAATGTTCTCTTTTATAAGTCGCCTTTGCCATGGTGTTTTATCAAGGCAACAGATAAGTATCTAAGACAGGCAGCTTAAGTGGCCGATCCAATTGGATTTGGGACAAGAGGACAAAACAAACTGGTGTAATGTGGTGTAAGCAAAGAGACTTTGCCTAAAGCCTCTTTCATGGATGGTTTGTCCTCTTTTATTCCTTGAATATAAAGTGTCCCATTTAGGCTCATGTGTTTGAACTCTTAGTCCTCGGGTCTACATCAGAGCTCTGGGCCATCATCTGCCCATCACCACTTCCTTTCCACCCCTTCTTCTCACTCTGGTCCCAGAGACATTCTCTAGTCTACATCTCACTTATCTTCCAAACTCTGCTTTGTGAGTTGATGTCACAACTTAACATCATCCATCTTTGGAGATAGGTAGAAAGACTGTGAGAGACATTGCAGAGAAGGAGGAAAGCATCCCATAGATGAGGTTTGCTTTGAAGGCTGTGGAGGACAGCATAAGTGATAGAAGAGTTCAGTTAGATTGGACAGCAGGTGAGCCATGAAGTAGCTTTATCAAAATTCAGTTTTGACCGCACTCCTGTTATGGAGGCTTCTGCATCCCCCATTGCTGGTCCTTTTGAATTAAGAACAAGGCAAATATATATTAATGTAAAATTTCTGATTCTGGTAAAGGAGAAGACTATGAGAAAGAGATTGCTGTGCCAGAGTAAACTGTATGCTTCTTTTCTTAAGTGATTCTGATAGGCTAGGAACAGTGTGGGAGACTACATACAGATGTCTCTTGGTTTACAAAGGAAGCAGGTGACCAATGAGAATGCATAGGGAATTGGAGACCTTGACCTCTGCCAGGCATATTCCGTGTCCTGTCCTTTTTGGCTGGCTAACTCACTAGATGTGATGTACTATTTCTGAATGTAATATTTGTGTGTATATGAAGAAAATTTGGCATAGGATGAAGCTTTTTTATAATTACTGATTTTGCCTTTTATTGTGTGTGTGATGTTGGTTATATTCATATGTATAAATGTATGCTTACCCATGTACAGGCCAGAGGAGAGCATCTGGTATTTTACAGTGTTGCTCTCTGCCTTATTTTTTGAGTCAGGATCTCTAGCAGGACCTGGAAGATTGCCATTTGAGCTAAACTCATCCACTATCAACCCCAGGAATCCTCCTTCCCTGTACTGGGGTTACAGATGCTCTGTCATCTCTAGCTTTTATGTGAATGCTGAGGATCTGAACTTAGTTCCTCATGCTTTCCTGGCAAGCTTGTTATCCACTCAGCCACCCCTTCAATCTCCTCTTTTATGTCAGTGTCTTACTGTGTAGCCGAGACTGGCCTTGACTGATTCTTGACAGTAGTCCAGGCCAGCTATTTCAAATTTCATTCCCTGGCCTCAGCCTTACTGAATGCTGGAGTTTCTCTCTTGGGTCAGACTTGTGAGTTAATTGATAATTTCTGTTGTTTTCTGCATCTACATATATCCCAAATGATGTTCTGTGCTATGGAGTACATTAAAAAAAAAAAAAAAAAAAAAAAAAAAAAAGGTCTGATGTTCTATAAGTGCACTACAAAGGACAAAAATCTGAACACTTTCCAACTATGATCGTTTGATTCACTTGACTTTTCCACATTCTGACATTCCTGCCCTTTGTTGAGTTCTTATAATGTTCTGTTCTCTAACATTCACTAATTCTGTATGTACAAGAATAACTAGACTCCTAAGAAGCAATTGGCAGGCTCATTAAAACTCACCTACAATGGAAGGAAGCAAATTGTCCATTGATCTACATTGCAAATATTGTCCTGGCAGCCTGAGCTACTTTGTGCATTGTCTAGCATACAACACTAAACCAAACAAAATGGTCTATACATAACCTTTGCATATTCCTCCCAAATACACTACTTCCGAAAAACATTGTTCCTTTAAATATTTGCAAAAGATTTATGCCTTCTTGTCAAATGCTATTTTTTTACTTCCCCCTTTTTTAGAACAGGGCTGTGCATAGATTCTATTTTGATCATTTTCTGTGTGTGTATTTATGTGTGGGGAGAGTAGCATGAACATCAGGTGAAAATAACCCCTCCCCCATTTTTTAATCTTTAAGATTAAGAAAATGAGAATTTGGCAACCATGTAGGGGATACAGTGATGACTTGGGTAAAAATACCAATAAAGAACAGAAAATAAATCTTTGAATTCTCCTGTTTCCAGCATCCTGTGTCATGCTTCAAACCCCAGGTGTGAGTCTTGCTCTGCTCCCCATTGTGAAACTGATTAGGAGTTACTCCAAGTGAGGATAGAGGCAGCGGGTGTTGCTTTTAGGATTTTCCTGTTTAAAATGGTATTTAGCACTAACATATATATTTAAATATATATAAAAAAACAGAGGCTCAGAAGAATCAAAGCTTGAAGGATGAAAAATCTGTCTAGATGGTGTCTCAATAATTCTGATTCCTCCAGATACCCTAATTTTTTGTACCGCGGAGATAGTTTTGTTTGGTACAGAGAAAGCCAGTCTGCCTGGCTCAGTTGTTGTCTCTGTTGTCCTTTTGCTTGCCTGAAATAACCTTCCACTAATTTTTTAATACCGATGAAGAGACTCTCCAAGGCTTCTTCCTGCCTTTCAATCAGATATTTTTTATTAGCCAATCAGTTAGCGAAGCATTTATTGGCTTTCCATTCATGTGCACATATCATGCTGGGCTCTGTGACTCTGAAATATAAAATAATGTCATTCAAATTGTCTTAGTGTAGTAATTAAAGAAAAAATAACATGATGCTATTACACACACACAATCACACACACACACACACACACACAGAGAGAGAGAGAGAGAGAGAGAGAAAGAGAGAGAGAGAGAGAGAGAGCACTAAATTACGTGGAATGTGTTCACTGTTGAAATCATTTGCTTCAATACATTCTTACTGAGCTCCTGCTGTAGGCTAGCTGATACTCTGACACTAGGAAGATGTGAGCACTTAGAAAAGCTAATGAATCAGTCAGAAATTTAGATATAGATTTGGTCAAATGATTTTGAAATGCAATGTGTGGTGTTGTCTTCAGCTTGTGAGAAAGGAAGAATAAAGGAAGAAAGAAAGAAAGGAAGGAAGAGAAAAGAAAAGAAAAGAAAAGAAAAGAAAAGAAAAGAAAAGAAAAGAAACAACAAGACCAGCATGTGGGAGAGGAAAGAAGATTATTTAAACCACTGTTTTAATTGAAATGGGTCATTTATTCTAGGAGGGGTTGGTTGTCCAATTAAGGTTGTGGTTGAAGAAAATGGTGCTAGCAGATAGTGGTTAGTAGGGTTATGCTGATGATTTCACAACAAAATCTTTGCAGCTTTTTATTTATCAACTCCTCTGAGTGACAGTCCCATGTGTCTTCCATTAGCTGTGTGGATCATGGGATTTGTACCTGGAAGTGTTTATACAAGTCCAGGGGATCTATGCTCCCTCTATTGCAGGGTCCTCCTGACATGGCCACATAGCTAGGGTTTGGTGTCAGGCAGTCCCAGATCCTGACTGTGTGGCCTTGGGCCAGTCAATTAATGTAAGCCATTCCCAACCTGTCCACATGGAGTCCTTCTTGACAGTCAGCAGCTTGAAGCATAACATATTCCCTCTCTGATCCTCAGAGTGTAGAAAATAGATGCTTCCTAATGTTGTCTATGACGTGTGTATGTATGTATGTGTGCATGTGCCTGTGTACACACATGTAGAATGCATCTGATCAGATGCTGCCTATGAAATCTTACTATAAAATTTGCTCTTTATTTTCTTTACTTACACTTATTGCTGTGTTACACACACACACACACGCACACACACACACATACACACACACATACACACACACATACACACACACATACACATATACACACACACACATACATACACACACATGCACATGTGCACACACACACATGCATACACACATACATACACACACGCACACACATGCACACACATAATGCACATACACACACATGCACATACACACACATACATACAAACACACACACATGCACACGCACATACATACACACACATGCACACACATACATACACACACATGCACACACACCTGCACGCACACACACATACACACACACACACATACATACACACACACACGCAGACACACACATACATACACACACGCACACACACACACATGGCGGAGACAGAGACAGAGAGACAGAGAGAGGGAGAGACAGAGAGAGACAAAGAGACAGAGGAGACAAAGAGAGGAGACAAAGAGACAGAGAGAGAGAGCTCTAATTCCTCCAGTTACTAAAAATTAAAGTGAAATCTCAGTAGATTGCACTTTGATGTATTCATTAGAATAATCTGAAGCCCCAAACTTCAGAACAGAAGTGAGGTCTGGCATATATAGTCTAGACTCTTCTGAATTCTGTTGGTCTTGCTGAAATGTTTGCCATGCTTGAAGAGACAAGCACTCAGCATTTCTGTAGGTAGAAAGCAACTGAAATAAAATTTCTCAGTGGTGGGTGTGGGCATGATGCTGACAGATTCCCTTTTCCACAGAATGAAGGGCCTCAGATATCTTGTATCACTTATATTCTAAAATTTCACCAGTCAATCCTTTTCTCAGGCTGTAGTTAAAAACAAAAATTAAAACAGAGCACACATGACGCCAATGGCTAAATGGACTGTAAAAATATCATGTAAGATTTTACACAAACATGTCCATAAAATATTACATGAATCTTTCATGAGGTATTTTTATAGGACAATGCCAGAAGTCATGGTGAAGGTGACTAACTTGCATCCATACCTATGGAAATTTTCTTACAATTAAAAAGTTTTATCAAGAGTTAAGTTTCAATTTATCCTAGAGGGATTTTAAGCATGCCTTTATAGTTTATGGAAAGTAAGCAGATAACAGACAAGTTATCTAAAAAAGAAAAATGTCCACCAGAGTCCACATCTGCATTAATGAATATATTGCAGGACGGCTGCCCTCATGTAATTGACAATTTAAATGCCATACTTTAATAACTATTTATCTCCTGTGTGTGTTTGTGTTAATCTGTGTTCATGGATGATACACACACATATATATGCACCCATGTGTGTGATGTGTGTATCTACATATGTATGTGCATACATGCATATGTTATGGATATATGTATGCATGGATATCACTGTGACTATAGGTTAAAAAACTGTCATATATCTAAAAGTATATTTATTAGGTATTTGAAAAATAATACTTTCTATCAAACTGTTTTTATCCTTTCTATACAAGGGAGCTGTATCTAACATCTGTTTAAAGCCATGTAGTGTACCCTAATCTGTGGAGGAGGACAGTAAATTGGGTACATATTAATGTATAAATGGAACAGACATACATGGATGCTCTCCTCAATCACCTGTACAGTTGCATTGACTGAGCAAGCATTTGCAGTGGATTGCTGCCAGCTTCCAGATCTTCAGTGAAGTGCTTTATGGAGGCATTATGTTATGCACTCCCATAAGTCCCATGTGAAACTTGCTGCCTCATTTTGCATACTGAAGTATCCAGAGGCATCAAAATTCAGTTTTCCCTAAAAACAATCTATTTTCGAACTCAGTCCAGCACTGATGCTTTTATTTCATTCTGAAGTAATCAAAAGTGAAGGAGTGCTGAATTATCAAGATATTTAAAAGTCTGACTTTTTAATTTTCAAAAGTGTTAATATCTAAATATAAATTATATGTTTTAAATTTAAATTCTAAGTCAGAAATTTTTGTAAATTCTTTGCAAATAATTAAATGAAACATCTCTACTCTTGTTGGTAATAGATAAATATAACATTATTTCCCCCCCCCGCCAAGAAATACCATTTTTATGCCATTTTCTGAATGTCCTTGTGAATGTGAGTCTACATAACCAGAGGGATTCCACATTCTTGGTGTGCTTCTTAAATTCCAAGTAGATCACTAGTCTATTTTCTAGAAAAGCCCTTTACTGACTTTTTTTTTAAAAAAAGTATTATCTTTATTCCTGCTTATGGTAGACATTTTTGAAAGAAGAGAGAACTGCAGCTAAAATATGGGGGAAAGAAGATACAGATAAGTCAATCAAATATATTTACCATCTGCATTTAAGGATATTTCCCTGAGGACAATAAGCTTGTCCAAACTGACAGTTGTTGGGGACTTTTTTAGTAGCCTAGTTTTGCACTGTGGGTGAACACTTACAGTACAGTGTGCCAATGAGACTAATCCTCCCTAAGAACACCAACTCTTCTTTGTCCCACTGTCTCCTCTGTGGGATTTGAAGTTTTCTGTGTAATGTTAGCTTCCGACTCTACTGATATTGAAAACATAAACAAAAACACAGGAAAAATGAAGCCTATTTTTATTTATTTGTTGAGAGTAGAATTTCCAGCCAGTATAATGAAAGGAGTTTCATGTTCTGAACAGGGGGGTTATTTATGTTGACATCTTCCTGTGTATCTTATTCTCACTAATTTTAGACCAAGAAACCACTTAAACTCCCAAATGTGAAATTTGTAGTTTGAAGTCACATATCTGGCCTTAATAAGCCTTTTTTTTCTGATACTGTTCAACCATTTCACTGTTGGCCAGATAGAAGAAGTAAAGGGTAATGAGTATTTTGCATAAAATTCTTATGCCAAATTCCACATTTGCGTCTTTGTTTTTTTCAATTCTGAATTGGTTTCTCTCTGAGAAACTGCAAGGCACCTGTTGATAGATAATTACATGTTTACACGGTTGGGCTTGCCTGGCGGACTGCCTAACTATTTCCGGTGTAGAATAGCCATCTCCGGGTCAGACATCTCGCGGGACCGGGACTCTGTGGCCTTACGTGGTTGCATAAAGCGCGCGCGCAGCCATGTAATCTACTCGCATGCGTGGAGTACCCACAGGAGTCCCTGTACGCATGTGCGGCCCAACCTTTATAAAGCCAGCGCCATCTTGCGCGAGGCTCTCAGTCTCTCCCTCTCCTCCTCCTCCTCCCCCCTCCCTTCTCTCCTCACCCACGTGTGTGTTTCACGCAGGCCTGTCACCTCTGTCCTCTTTAATAAAACTCTCCCGTGGTCTTGTCGTGTTCGGGACGTGTTCCTAGCGCCAAATAACTACTAACACCTGTCTCTGCATTTAAGAAAGTTACATGTTTAGAATATATCTCTGTAGTAATGATTCTGGAGAACATAACAGCTTATAGGAAACAAGTTCTTCATGTTTCAGTCAAGCAAACAAGCCAGAGCAGCCAGAATCAGAGAAGCTGGGTGACTTCCTAATAAACATGTGAGGCAGAACACACTTACTAGAATGGTTCATGATTTGATGGCACCAGAGAATATCAGGATAGTTTTGAAGTAAACTCAGGACAAACTTAAAGAGTCAATAAAGACCGCAAAGCAGATTTAGCTTCAGTAGATACCTGAAAACCACTCTAGGAAAAGGTTATGCCAGATTTCTGTTTGTTGTAAGGACATTCTGTTTGTAGTTGATCTACCCAGTATTGTCCTGGCAAATATAAAATAGATCTTCTAAGATATCTATATATCTTTATATAGCTATAGCTATATAAAACTATGTATGCCATCATATTTAGAACCCATCTGTGCTTTCAATTTCTCCATCACGATCCTGAATCCAGACATTCAAAACAATAAACTGAGCTTTGATTTGTGAATGTCTGTGGATTACCATTGTATAACAAAACTACAAAAGTTGATTTCAAGGTATCAACTAGTGGTCATTGAACATAGGGTGGAAAAGTCATCTATACACCATTATATAGCATGCAAACAGGAAATTAAATCAACCTAAAAGACTTTGAAATGTAAGAAATAGTGAGATAACTGTAATTGTCAGTATGCATTTTTGCATAATTTATTTTCCCTATGAATTATCAAATTATGAATTTATATGTTTTAAAAAGTTAGCTATGTTTAACAAACCTCAGAAACGTGTTGAAAATTTAAATCTCTTTATTAGCTTACTTGGACAATCTGTTATTCACTACGGCCTATGTTTTCAGAAAAATAAGGAACTATATAAAGAAATATTACACAATACATGTAATACATCATATGTAACACAAATCACACTTTGTAAGTATAAATTACACATTTTGTATATGTTCTGTGTTTCTCAAACTTCAACAAACAAGTAGATGACTTGGACACATTGTTCAGATGCGGAATTTGATTTAGTAGGCTTGAAGGTCTGTATTACTAACAAGTTCCTAGTTACTGTTGGTCCTTACATCAAAGTATGGGAAATGCCTTGACTAGTTTTCCTTAGAGGCTTACTATATAAGATTATCTATCTATCTATCTATCTATCTATCTATCTATCTATCTATCTAATCTATCTATCATCTGTCATCTCATTAACAAAAAATATTAATTTGGGGGTTGGGAAGAAAGAATAGTTGGTAAAGTGTTTACTGTACAAACTTGAGGACTTGAGTTTCATCCCCAGAATCTATATGAAAAGACTGGTGTAGGGACAGCAAAATGGCTCATCAAGTAATGGTGTTTGCTCCCAAGCTTGTTGACTAGGAACCACATGGTGGAAGGAGAGAATTAATTCTTACACACCATTCTTTGACATCCACACATCTACTATATCATGTATACACACACACACACACACACACACACACACACACAGAGAGAGAGAGAGAGAGAGAGAGAGAGAGAGAGAGAGAGAGAGAGAGAGAGAAATGAGTTGAATTTAAAAATTTAAAAGTCAATTGTAATGGCTTATTTATTTCTTGTTATTCCCAGCTCTGGAGAAATAGAGACAGGTGATCACTCCAGCTTGGTGACAAGGTAGACTAGCCTAACCAGCAAATACAAGGTCCCTATAAGATATTCTATCTCTAAGAAACAAAGTGAATGGCTGTTCAAGCATATTGCCCAAGGTTGACCTCTGACCTCCACATCTACATGTACCAACATACACATGCACATCTACACATAAATGCATATATTCAAACAAAATATGTAAATTTTATTAATCCATTTTTCTTAAAGTTGAAGTGACTCAAAGACACAATTACAATGGAACATTTACTATTGTGATAATAAGATGATGCAGTTTATGAGTCTGTTAAGCTAGTGAAAAGTAATATACACTATACTTGTGTGTGTATGTGTGTGTGTGAGTCTGACCACAGAAATAGTTATTAGAAAGAAATCCAAAAAGTTACTGTTTGTAGGGTTGAAATGGAATATTTATTTCTAATCACTCCATTGATCATATTGTTTTTATTCTTAGCAGTATGACTCTTAATTTTGGGGATAAATGTACATTTTAAGAATACAGATTGCCTGGTGTAGTAAGATCAGTACTTCCAAGGCTGAGGGGTATTTCAAGTTCAAAGCCAATGTGAGTTACAGAGTAAAGTCAGAGCTAACCTGACCAACTTAGAGAGACCTTGTATAAAGAGAAATGTTAGCTTTCTATTCTGTTATCTCTGCCCCCACCATCTCTCTCTCTCTCTCTCTCTCTCTCTCTCTCTCTCTCTCTCTCTCTCTCCATGCTCCTTCCCCAGGCCTGGTTCTCTTGTCTCCACCCACCTACCTCTCTTCCTCTTAATAAAGCTCTGATACTGATAAAAAAAAATAAAGAGAACTGTTAGAAGATGACTGGAAAAGTAGATTATGGGTAGAGTACTTTTCTAGGTTCAATTATAGAGTTGGAGGTAAAGGTAGAGGAAGAGAAGGAGAAGGAGACGGAGGAGGTGGAAGAAGGGGAAGAGGAGAATTTTTCATGAGAAGTATAGGATCTAAAAGCTAGATATGAAATATGGAATTGGAGTAATTACAGAAAATTGATCAATATCCTATTAGAGGGAAGAAGAATGGATGGATAGAAGGGCAGAAGGTGACCCCCAGAGTGACAGAGAAAGTGGATTTTTCAAAATTATCTAGTCACCTGTTAGTATAGCAATATCATTGATAAATCGTGGATGTGATAGAAGATGGTATTTCATGGACAATTCACATGAAAGTTGTTTCAACAGTAAAGGAAAAGAATAAAGAAATGTGGCTTATGGTCAAGCATGGTAGTCTGTGGCTATAATCCCAGCAATCAAAAAGCTTGGGGCCGGAGAATCATTTGTTTCATGATATTGTGGACTACAAAGTAAGTTTTACTTCTAGAAAGAAAAAAGGGAAATATGAATCAGATATCTATCACTGAGGCATGAAAATGTTTTAAAATTTCAATAAGATGTGATTGAAAGTAAAGGGAGAGAAATACATTTATAAATGATTCAAAGAATATTCAAGGAACAGAAGTATCGAGGGAGGGGAAGGAATTACAAATGATGATATTTCTCTTTATTCTTCAGCAAGAAAAAGAATCAGTTAAGCAAATCCACTCTCATCAAACACATTCCTCTGAATTCATAATCATTTGCATGAAAATATATTGTTCTTATAAACTCAGGCTACTTGTTCCTAATTTAGGATACAAGTTGTATTAAGTTAATAGAACACCTCAGTGTATCTGAAGTATACCAATGTGCACTATTTAGCAAATAACTAAATGAAAAACATCCAGACAATTTGAACTACCCTAAGCGACCCATTGGGAGAGTTAAAAGACACTGCTTCTTTATGCATATTAATAGTTTTTTAATTAAACAGTGGAGTTTGCCAAAGGCTCAACTTTTCATGGGTACACATAGTCCAGACAAAATAATAACTTATAATAGCTTTGTTGACTCTCTTCCAATACACTGTGGGAATGTCTAGAATTTCAAAATACTATGGTTTTATTTTTTTTCTCAATTTACCAGCAACTACCAAATGCATTTGCTTGTGCAATCACCTTGAATGTCATATAGTGTAACCAGTGTTTCCTTAAGGACACCTCTCAGAGTATTCAGAGATTAAAGTTGAGCTGTTAAAATATGGAAAGAATTTCATTGCTTCTCAGAATGAATAATTTCACCGAAATTAGTCCATTGTGGCATCCTTTCCCCCAGTCCTGTTTTGTGTTAAAGAACTTTCCTAATGCAAATATTATTCCATTTCCATATTCCTTTCTTCAATTTCCAACCAATCCCAAAGGGAAATATATATTAAGAAATTCTAATTCTTTAACTTGTCTATTGATGAGCTTTGGACTTCAAGCACATAACCTTGATAAAAGTTAAAGCAAAGTAGATATTACTTTCTAATAAATTCTAAACTGTTCTTAAATGGTAAATTCTTGATTGATACCATTGTTTCTGATAATCTAAGACATATTTAATTTTTAGAGAATAGTTTTATAAGATTTACAAAATGGTTAATTTTATGTGTAGATTCAATAGATATCATTTGCAGGAGTTAAGGGAAAGGATAGGGTGGTTAAGTACATATTTTAGAAACCAAGAATAGGTGCAGTCTTTTTTTCCTCTGTGATTTATAAATCTTCAGCAGAAAAAATAATCTGGAAGTAGATGCTATAATATAGCATAGACTGTACCATTAGTGATTGAAAGCACAGTGCGGATAGAGAGCAGAAGGTAGCTACCTTATTAGGTGGGTATAAGAAACGTTTTATGCATGAAGGATCATTCAGAGGAAGGTGTGCTCCGGGGGAACCAACAGAGTTCTCACAGATGGGAAAAAGAAATAATATGGAGCACTGAGGCAGAAACATACAGGTTTTATAGGAGAGCAAGTTTTCTATTTGACTGACACAAAGGAGCATTTGCAAAGATGCTAAAGGAGTATCAAGGAGAAACCTGGACATAAGACCAAGGGGACTGCCCATAAAACACCACTGGGGATTTTAAGCACTACACAAAATCCCATACATAACTATGTCTGTAAAGATGACTTAAAACTTGTTTGGCATGATTGGGACATTGAATGACAAAGTTTTGGTTTTCTTCCTTGTGTATTTAATTTGTCAGATTTGAACACAGATTTTAAGAATTAGTTGGCGTAGTTTTGTTCAGTAACATGTGACAAGTGTTACATGCTTCAGAATTAACTCTTAAATTTAGGCTGTCCATTCCTTCTTGTTTACAATGTTTTTGGTGTGTTTAATTCAATGCCACAGAACAAAACTTGTTCTTTTTCTTCTCATTTCTCCCTGAAGTTGAAATGTCTTTGAAATTTTAGAATCACTCTTAACTTTTATGACATAACATCTGGGGAACTTTGGTTGAAGGCTACTGATTCCCAGTTCCTCTTTCTTTAGAGCATCTTTTTTTTTTTTTCTCAGAAATTGTTATGTATAATACATGTGCCAAGAAGTAATCAGGTTATCTTTGTTTTTGTGGTGGCTTTGGCTTACCAATGTTTTCTTCCACGATCAGTTATTTTCACAAAATGGGCAAGTTATAGTGAGTACTCTTTCCCTTTCTAATTAGTTGTTGTCAATTAATTCAATGAACTTTCTATTCATTTGCAAAAGCTTTATAATAAAATATACTATTCTAAATTCAATCAATTACTTTATTGGGTTTATTTTTCTAAACTTTAATGTGAAATTTTCACGTAAGATATTTTGTTGTTGTTGTCTAATAAAGAAATGAACAAATTATAAAACAACAGTATGAAAAGCACATCCCTGGTGACAATGACCAGTTAATGACTACTGTAACATCAGCTGACTGATTGAAAGGAACTGTGCTCGCTTCTGAGTCACCACTCTTCTTTATCCAATAATATGAAGCAATATTTCTGAAAATTCAAAAGAAAAGGCTAAATGCTTTATGCTTTTGAAGACTAATATGTAAAGTAGATAAAGATTTTTAACATTCTTGGTCCAAATGGAACTCTGAGAGACCAGTGTCTATCCTCTCTCCCTTCTCTTTCTCTGCTCTTCTTCCCTCCCCCGCCTCTCTCTCTCTCTCTCTCTCTCTCTCTCTCTCTCTCTCTCTCTCTCTCTCTCTCTCTCAGACAATCATTTGTCATTTATTCAATAAATTCCTTTAACTTTGGGCTTAGCCACACTTTTGCCAAGTGCTACATTTAAGAAGGAGAAATAAATCCTGTGGTGATATATTGTGTACCCTAATAAAATTTACCTGAAGATCAGAGAACAGAATAAGCCGCTAGATTAAACATAGATGCCAGGCAATGGTGGTACACACCTTTAGTACTAGCACTTGGGAGTCAAAGATCTGTCTGGATCTCTGTGAATTCAAAGCTACCCTGGACTACATGAGATTAACTCAGTCTAGGAGAGAAACCGTCAGGCAGTGGTGGCATGAAACTTTAATCCCAAATCTTGGGAGTCACACACCTTTAATCCCAGCACTTGAGATATCATGCTTTTGCTTGGGAAACACACATGCCTTTAATCCCAGCACTAGAGAGGTTGAGATAGGAGGTGATATGGCAGGGTGGAGAAAGGTATATAAGGCGTGAGGAGACAGGAACTAAAGGCATTTTGGCTGTAGGCTTTCGGATAAGAACTCAGAGGATTTCAGTCAGAAGATTCAAGGATATGGTGATGTGAGATATAGCAGTGGCTTGTTCCTTTATCTCTCTGAGCTTTCAGCTTTTACCCCACTCTCTGTCGTGGGATTTTTTTTTTATTAAAAGACCATTTTAGAATTCATGTTACAAAATCCAGAGCCTTTGAACTTTGTGATTTCATCCATAAAAGTAGAGAAATTATAAAAGCAAATAAACACCAACACCAACAAATATACTCAAAGATACACACAGATACATACATATTTAGACACAGACAGAGACATACACACACAGACACCATGCACACATAGACACAGATACATACATAAAGACACAGACACAGACACAGACACACACACACACACACACACACACACACAGATGTACATGCAAAGACATATCCCACACAAACATGTAGCAGTCACTGTGAACATTGATGAAAAGCAAAGATTGGTAATAGAAGATAGAAGATTGTAATATATATGAGAATACATATGAGAATACAATTGCAAAACAGAAAGATAAAGAAATTCCTCACTATACATATAAAGCACGGTGAGAATTGTCATTTCATCCCATTCTGCTCCTTTAAGTGAGATTCTGGCAGTACCTTGCTAAATTGATTTGAAACCTTTTAAGTCTCACTACCTGGTATTTTACAGTAAAGGATCCCTTAAGGAGCAAAACATTCTTTTGTCTATTATTTTCCTTATAAAATTTTGTACTGTTTGCTTCAACATCCTTAGGCTTTGTATTCATCGGTGTCTGAGATGGCTGCTGGAGACAGCAAAGGATTAAGTATAGGATACCTCAAGCTACCATGGTGGTGTTTCTTGTCTAAACTGCTTCTGCTTCTTCTGTAGATTTTCTTAGCCATACCTTGCTAGCAAAGGTTATGCATCAATAAGATGCTATTTAATATCGTTAATATTAAATATACTTAACATCTGCTTCAGTGTGCCAGAGACTGTGAAAGAGGAAAGTATAGCCACAAACAATGAGTAGAATGATCATTTCAATTGAAAGACATTGCTAAGATTCCCATGATGGTATATTATCCTTTTACTGAGCTGGAACAGGAAACCACGCTTTCCAGAATGTTATTTTATATTCCTGCTGCTTAGCTGCCTGACATCCCCATTGCCATCTATTTCTTCGCATCTAGGATCATCCACTTCCCTCCTCCAGGTTTCCTAGCTGCATTCCCTAGGTGGCTTTTTCCCCAGACAGACCTACCCTGAGCAAAAGACTTAGGTAAACAAATGTGCAGTCTTCCTGAAAATGGGAAGAACAAGAGATTGAAAGAAATGGAGAAAATGCTCCATAGCAGAAGAGTGAAGCTTGAGGACCCATTATTTCAGGGATTCTGTGGACTGTTCAGGACTTCCTCTGACAGCTGGTAAATACTTTATCCCTTTTTAAGGAGAGCTTGGGTTTTGTTTATCTAATGTGTGTGTTGCTATAGTGTACCTGTGTGGTTTTATGCATTAGTAATTTATATGCAGACAATGAATAATACAAAATTCATCCATAGTAAATGTTTAAAAACCAAGTAATAGCACTGTTCTACAGTAAACAGTACTATATTACATACTTGAAAGCTGGCTAAGTGGCTAGCTTTATCTTAGATGTGCTTATCACATCGGCAAGTATAATAAATGACAGTTCAGAGACTTTGAGAGGGATCATAGATAGGTTTGTGATTCACCTTTCAAGGATAGCTCCACTGCCATAGGTGTCTAAGTTCATTGAGTAATATATGTGTTCAGTTTTTGTGTGTCAAAATGTATTTTTAAAAATTTGAGAAAATTGCCAGGCGGTGGTGGTACACACCTTTAATCCCAGCACTCCGGGGGCAGAACCAGGTGGATCTCTGTGAGTTCGAGGCCAGCCTGGTCTCCAAAGCGAGTTCCAGGAAGGGCGCAAAGCTACACTCAGAAACCCTGTCTCAGAAAACAAACAACAACAAAAAAAATTGAGAAAATTAAATGAAATTACCTCAATGCAGAGTCCCCATTTCAGTTTGTAAAGGGATTTTAAGGAGGGAAAATGCTAACTTCTTACCTGTCCTGGAGCTGTTGATGAAATGTCAGATGCTCCAAGAAAGCAATGGCTAAAGTGTCTTTGTTTATAATCATTTGTAATAGTTGTACCCAAAGTATTATATACTTTTATGGATGGTACAAAGTTATTACATAAACATATACATTATCTAAATGAATAGTGTTAGAGATATACCAAAGAGAAAATTCTTACTAAGTCAGTATTTAATTTGGTCCTCAAAATAGTAGCTAATTTTTAGTTTTACACAGGTAATTGAATTGAAATAATTTTGATTATATTTTATTTCCCAGAATAAGATGACAAGAAAATATTTTGATGAAATAACTTTTACATGGGAAAATGCTATGTTCTTTCCCCAAATTTGAGACACAGGAAATTATTCTCTTGAAAAGTGAATTTTTGATTATATGACATTATACCAGGGGATGAAAGTCTTACTTTTTCGTAATAATTAAGAAAAATGATAAATAATTGCAGGCAACTTGGTTGTAATTTTTCATACAATTATATAGTAATTCCATATTTTAGGTATGAAGGACTCAAATGTTTTAGGGTTGTGGTTTGCAGTGTATTGTTTTCTTTGATCACCACAACAATCAATCCCTTAGATATTTATAAAAATTACTTTTCTAAATTGGTACTTCATGTAGAATCCACTTGTCTGTGATATGTATTTGTGCCTTACATTTTTGTTTTTACTTTATTTAATTCATATGTATATGTATATATATTTCTTTGTGGGGGGGGCAATGGAGCACCTGCAGAGGTCAGAAGAATGCTGGCAGAGTTAGTTCTTTCTTTGTATGTGAGCTCCTGGGACCAAATTTAGGTTGTCAAGCTTAATGGCAAACAACTTCACTCACTCAGATATCTCAACCAATTCTGTTTCTGACCATTTAAAAGAGCCAGCAGTAACTACATGCTTTTGTCCAATTTAATCTTTTTTTTTTTTTTCTAGCTCTGCATCCTCTTGAACTCTTGGGATGATAGTTTTTCTTCCCAGATTATAAATCCCATGGGAAACAGCATTTAAGTAGGAGCACAGCATTTCATCAGGACTTGGATACTTGATACTCTCCTTTGTGGCTTTCATGTGGCCAAGTCTTCTTAGTGATTCAGAAACTGTAGAGGCTCTTCATTTTCTGTTTTACTAAACCTTCCGCATGAGGATCTCTGAAGCACAGCATAACACCCCTGCTTTTGACCTATACTGACATTCTTAACACCATTTGGTCAGTGGCTCTTCAAACAACCTAGTAATTTCTGTCCCTAAGTTAAATTTCTACTTACCTTGGCCAGACTGCCTTTCACATTGAAAAATTATCTAAAAAGGAAGCAGGATGGATGGTCTGGAAGGTTAAGTTGTTCTCAGACTTGAAGGGAAAAGTATAATGAGCATATTTGCTCTCTTCTCCATGTTTTGGAACACCATGACCTGACTCTCAGGGAAACAAGCAAAGAATAGAAAAGAGACATAATCACCACACCAGCCTATGCTGGAAACTTCTCATCAGAGGCATGCATAACAGTTGGGGCTGGATAATTCTTTGTGCAGTGATGGTTTTGAATATTTTAGAATGTTTTGCAGAATCTGTGACCTATCATCAGTAAATATAAGTGGCATCCCTTGGTACAAAGTATGACAACCAAAGACATCCCCAGCCATTGCCAAACATCTCCTGGAGGTAGGCTTTCCCACTGAGAACTACCACCCTGGGCTATTCCTTCCTTTGGTTCCCTTTTTACACATCAGCTTTTGGGTTAGTTGGTGGTGCTGGAGATGGAGCAGCCCTTCCTTTCTGTGCCCTCATTATTCTGCTATTCTTTTATGACCAGAGCAATGAGAGGAGCCCTAAACTCTTGAGAAGCGTCATTGCTTTTCATGGTCTCGAAATAAAAAGTGAAAGATACTTGGTGATGTCTAGAGGAGATTTGGTGCTCTTATTCTGTCAATAGCTCACTTTGGAAAAATAGCCAACAGTGGGAGTTATGGAAGTAGATGAGCTGAAAAGAAAACTGCCAACTATTAACATTTCTGAAGGTGGTAGACATTGCAAGCATTGATACTGCTGAGAATTCTCTGAAAGTCTGTGAGCAGAGGAACAGTAGTGTTTATTATT
Organism: Onychomys torridus; assembly: GCF_903995425.1. Taxonomy (NCBI): domain Eukaryota; kingdom Metazoa; phylum Chordata; class Mammalia; order Rodentia; family Cricetidae; genus Onychomys; species Onychomys torridus. Next base: position 64,936,910 of record NC_050465.1, read on the forward strand.
AGTCTGTGAGGCTCTATGGAGGGGGGTATTATGGCATCAGGTAAATATGATCTCTGCTTCCAAATGCCACTGACTTCCTCCATGGAGACATTTTGTTTCTCATAAGGTACCTTTAAAATAACCTCTGGATGTGTTTCTTGGCATCGTTCGTCTAAACTCATCATCTGATGTCAAAGCAATCATAGTTATTTTAACATTGAAGGACCCATTTTGAAAGTGACTTGGCTAGAGGAGAAGCTCTGATATGAAACTCTCTGGTTCCCAATTTCTGCTCCTCCTTTCTAAATTCGGCATCTCATGCTCCTTTTCTTTGGGTAGACTATCTCATATTAGCCATTATTTATTCCTCCATGGATACCTGACCTTTAGCTGTTTCCTAGATATAAAAAATTCTAACACAAGGAGCCTTACCCTTTAAAAATGTTAGCCAAATACAGAAGTATAACCCTGGGATAGGGAAAACATGACCAGGACTTCTGAAATCACTACTAGAGCAAAAACACAAAGTGCTATCTACTTATCAATGCCAGATTCCAGATTCTTCTGCCTCCTATGGTTTCCATACCCCTGGACACCTTAGGGAATGTGTGTGCTTTGTATGTCTTGACTTCTTTCTCACTCTGAGAACAATGGTGTTTCCTCTTTCTTGACTTGGGACAAACTCTGGAAAGGCACTGCCCTCCCACTCCAATTTTGGTAAGAAGTAAAGGGAGTGAACAACACATGCAGAGGAAACCCCTCTGAGATGCAGATCCTAGGCTCAGGATGGTCCTCACAGATCCCCACGACTTGTGCTTTAGCCTACAGTTTCCTTTCTGCTTTGCCTACAGGTGATTTCTAACTCAACAGACTCTTTTAAATATTCCCGAATAATAGAACTGTGTGTTAAGTGGGTAAAACAGCAGCCTCTCCATCCTTCAGTGATTGCAAACAGATACTCAACTATCTTTCTTTGTGCATAACTGCAAGTCTATTTGTACCAGTGTTTTATTTAGGGATTCTATTGCTGTGAAAAGACACAATGACTATGGCAACTCCTATAAAGGAGAATCTTTGGCCAGGCGGTGGTGGTGCATGCCTTTAATCCCAGCACTCAGGAGGCAGAGCCAGGCGGATCTCTGTGAGTTCAAGGCCAGCCTGGTCTACAGTGTGAGTTCCAGGAAAGGCACAAAGCTACACAGAGAAACCCTGTCTTGAAAAAACAAAAAACAAACAAACAAACAAACAAATCCAAAAAGGAGAACCTTTAACTGGGGCTGGCTTACAGTTCAAAGGTTTAGTCCATGTTAGGCATGGAGGGAAGCATGGTGGCACACAGGCAATCATGGTGTGGAGAGGTAGCTGAGAGTTCTACATCTGGATCCACAAGCAGCAGGAAGTAAACTGCCACATTGGGCCTGGCTTGAACATCTGCGAACTCAAAGCCTGCCTCCAGTGACACATTTCTTCCAACAACACTACATTTACTCCATCAAGGTCACACCTCCTAAAAGTACTACTCCCTAGTGACCAAGCATGGGAACATGTGAGTCTATAGTGGCATTCATATTCAAACCACCACAACCAGTAACCGTGTTTTGATGTGAGGGGGAACAGGCGCTTCATCTGAGAGGAAAGGAAGGGTACCATTTGTAATTAGAAAAGAAATCTTTGACTTGGTATTGATAAGATTTTCTCTTTACCCTTTTTGGAAGTTTCTTCCAACCAACCCATTGGCCATTATAGTAGTTAAATTGAAATTTATTGATTTCCATTTTGTTACCCTGCTGCTTCAAAAAAGAACAACAGAAGAAAATCTTAATTGTTCTCCACAGCTCAAATGAAGCAAAAAAAGCTTGGCAGCATATGACTATGAAGCCATAAATGCCAGGAAGCAATGATAATCCTTGGCCTTAAAAAAATACAATAAGCAGATTTTGTTTATTTCATTTAGGGGGAAAAGTTAGGTTGCTCACTTTGTAAGTCAATCATAGAAACTTAATGGAATTTTAATTTCATTCCTTTGATAGGAATTTTGTTGCTCAAACTTTCTAAGCCAGCAATTGCCTTTTTGTTTCTCTCTAATGGAGCTGGTTTGGGAGAGTTTTTGTGAGTCTACAGAACTAAATGATTCAGCTGTCATAGACAAACTCCACTGTGATTGCCAATTAATATGCTATCAGTAATGGTGAAACAAGGACTTCCTTTCAGGAATAATCTAGCTCAAAAAAGTAAAATAAAACAAACAGAGAAGTGTGCCTCTCAAGCAAGGAAATAAATGTTTGCTGGCTCTGCCTTCTTGAGAAGCCATGGGGAAGAGCTGTTTTAACTATGTCTATGAAATTTGTGGTGACTGACAATCTGCTCTCAATAGAAATTCCTGGCCTTGTTCCCTGTCTCTCTAACCTTAACACAAGTCCATATCTTCACAGGACAATTGGATTTTTGTTTCATTTCTTTCTAGTGCTACCAAGTCATTAATAGTTCTACATCAAATAAGATGATTTATTCTTATTCATTAAAACCATAACAAATAACATCTTTACCTTTTAATTAATAAATATTAGCTGTTGCCTTGCTCATATATCCCCAGTTTTTACCAAGAAATACAGGATCCTCCGGTCAAATCTGATATTCAATAAAACAAGGTACACTGCTCTTAAAAGCATGAGGCCAGGACTCACTTAAGATTTACCTTCTCAACTCTGGCTATCCTGATACAAAGTACTAGAAAATTGGCTGAACATTAGTGACTTGGAACCCTATCCTAGAAGAAATGATGGAACCCTCCACAGATGTATCTCAATGGAAATCCTTTTAAAATCACCCTATTTGAATCCAATGTACAGCCATGGGTAAGGACCACAGAATAACTAGTCTTTTCCTAGAGGATGAACACACTTCTATGAGATTCCTGCCAAAAAAATATAAGAAATACAGAAAACTATGACAGGCTCTTGATTATTCACAACCTATATCTGTATACTGTTAATCCATGTGACTTACATCCAAGAAACCTACTGACTTGACCATGAAGTTGCTGTATTTCATGCCTCAGCCATTACAGGAGTTTCTGCCTTCCAGAATGCTTCAGAGAATCATCAAGCCAAATACTCTAGAGATTTTTGGCAGTGTCTAATTCTGAGACTTAATTTCCATTCCATTCTGTTCTGTTATTTTGCATTCAGCATGCAGTGATGTCCCAAAGGTAATTTTTTGATTACTTACAACATAAAGACTCCTGCTTGACTCCATTAGCAAGGATGCATGAGACCCATAATCATTATCCTTTGAAGAAAATTTTCAAGACTTCTCCGTGGATGGTGCTCAGAATCATTGGTCCAAAACACATTTTGCTAATTGAGGGGACAGACTAGCTTTGAAGAAAACTAGACTTTTCTTGTAGATGCAATGCATTTGTCTGACTTTTTAAAATTGTATTTTACCAGTAGTACATACTGTTTTTCAGATACACCTCCTGGGTGGAAGAAATGACAAAGGCCAGGGTATTACTAGTCAAGACAAAGTGCCTCATTGATCGATTACCAACCCAGTGATTAAAAGGGGGTCTGGGCTGTGCTGTTTCTGAGCAGAGGTCTAGAGGAATGGGTCTAGTAGATGAAGGTAACTCATGTAAATTATAATTTGGATGCACTGTTGTCTTTTTATCCAAATGCAGAATTACATTTAAATTAAATCTTGTCTCAAGTATTGACAGTAGTTGACACCATTTAGAGTGGGCTTGAGTACCTTCAGGATGAATGGATGGATGGAGCTGTTTTGTCTTCTTGGGTTTGCTGTCCTGGAAGGAGCATTATACTCTTTACTGATGTTATGAAATTATTCATATGGTCCATTATAGTCAGAAAATATCCTGTGTCCTGGCCTGTGGGTGGTCAGCACAAATATCTTCCACTTGCATCCCCCAAGTAAACACAAAGAGGCTTATTAATTGTAACTGCATGGCCATGGCTCAAGCCTTTTGCTAGCTAACTCTTATATCTTAAATTAGCTCATAACTATTAACCTATATATCACCACATGTTCCGTGGCTTTACCTGTGTCCCATTACATGTTGCTCCTTGGGTGACTCAATGGCATCTCCCTCTGCCTTCTTCTTGTCTCTCTCTTTGAATTTCCTACCCACCTCTAAGCTTCCTTGCCATAGGCCAAACAGCTTTATTTATCAACCAATCAGAGCAACACGTATTTGCAGTATCAGAAAAGACATTCCCTCATCACTTACCCTTTTCTGTCTAAACAAATGGAAGCTTTTAACTTTAACCTATTAAAATTACATATAACAAAACAATTATCAAGCAAGAATTATAGTTATAATATCTAGTTTATTTGTACTTGGCAAAAATAAAGAAGATATCCTATCTGTCCTATATTTGTGAGCCTAAGATTCCATATCTAATTTATCTTTTATAATAACCAAGGAAAATTATAACTATCTAGTCTTTAACTACATCAAAGAACCCAGAAGGATATAATATTTCCTAAAAAAAAAAAAAAAAAAAAAAAAAGAACATTGTAAGCAACTTCCCAAAATCTATACTAACAGAGACAGCTGTCTGCCTGCCTGGACAGTCATCCAAAGTTCCTCTGTAATGTTAGGGCATCCATCTCTCTTTAGCCCATAGGCCTAGAGTCTCTCAATCACTTTTTTCTGTGTCCTGGAGAATGTCTGGCTGATTCTTCTGTTAAGCAAGAACCTGAGGGACCATTTTGCCTTGCAAAGTTCAGTGGTCACTTTCCTAAGGGTCCTGTATGTCCAGTCGATACAGCATTTTATCAAGCAGTCCAGACAAGAACAGTTTCTTGCCCAATTTACTATTTTTGCCAAGAAGAAGATAAACTTCATATGGAGTGTCTCTGACGTCCATCCTCCTCTCTGAAGTAAATTGTGCTGCCAGGAACAGACATGTCTCATTGTCCAGAAAAGTCTAAGTTTTTAAAATATTTTAAATGCCACATTCTATAGGTCTTTGAAGTGTTTGAAGATTACTTACCTAATTGAATTATATCTAAGTTACCTAGAAAACTTAACATGACTATAAGTTTGACTATCATAGATGATGAACTGTTAATCTGTATTTCTGAATGACTCATAACAATTTTAAATGGGTTGTATATACATGATAACAAACAAGAGTAAAAATATACGCACAGTTTAACAAAATTAAATTCAAATTTGTATCGATAAACTAAAACCCATAGCAAAGTAAAACATTTTTAAACAAGTTGTTGCTCTTAAAAGTAGGTTTAATAATCTACCCTTTTATCCTATCATATTATTCTATCCCATTTTCTTCCTTAGATAGAGATTGCATTTATACTCAACATGCTTGAAATAAAAATAAACATTTATTAACAATATTTTTGGAATTTGGGTGTAACTTCTCATACTATTTTCTGCTGGGTGAGGGTGATGGCAATATAATAGGGATTCTGAGAAAGTTAAGAATTATAGTTAAATCCTTACTTGAATAGTCTGTGAGGCTGCATTCTCTGAGCCACTTGCCTTGAAGTTGATTTTGTATGTTGGATGATCTAGGCCATGGTGTCATTGGAGACCTTTCAGGGGCTCTTGGCTGGTTCATATTAGCCTGGAAGCAATCCACAGTTTCTCATCTTCTGTGGAAACAAAAGCAGAACCTCTTTTCCAATGCAAAATATCCTTAGACATGAGTTTTGAAATCAAGATATCTTTAAAATATACATTTTGATTTAACTCAGCAGCTTTTGCAATCAAATGTCTCTCTGCAGTTAAAAACTCCAAAGACCATCAGGGTGTTTGGCCATCTGATCACCAGACTAGGTCAGCAGTCTACAGAGGATGCATCACTGTGGACCTCAGGGGACCTCTCCAGCACTCCAAAGACAATATAATCCAGACTCTCTGTGTAATATCCATCTTTACATGGCTTATTTTTTGTATTACCTTTACTGTCTCTTTAAAACTTTATTTTTTAAAACTTTCTATTTCTTTATATAAATGTCTACATTCATTTTCTTTTCTCTTCCATTTTTATATTTTTGCATACACTATAAATCATTTAAAGTCTTACTCGATCTGAATCTGCCTTATTGTGAATCTATTGCTTTAAATTGCCATGGTTAGTACTCTGATTACTGTCCATTGTCTACCCAGTAATTTATGAAAGTGGTTATATTCCAAGCACAACACTAGATGTGGAGACAGAGTATAAACCATAATGGTCATGATTTGGAGTCTTCTAAATACTATCTAACCTATATAATGTACTCTCTTAATGATGCCTAAAGAATAGAACTTTTTTTTATCTCTATCTATCTATCTATCTATCTATCTATCTATCTATCTATCTATTTTTTTGGTTGTTCAAGACAGGGTTTCTCTGTGTATCCCTGGCTCTCCTGAGTCTCTCTCTATATACCAGGCTGGCCTCAAACTCACAGATATCCACCTGGCTCTGCCTCCCAAGTGCTGGGATTAGAGGTGTGTGCCACTGCCGCCCAGCAGAACTTTTTTTTAAAAAAAACAAAAAACAAAGAGAGAAAGCAAGTTATATAGAATTCCTGCCTGAAGGAGTGTATTATATATAGTATATTATCTTTAGGCTAGTTATACAACAATGAGTGGCACATTTTGTGAAACATACGAGTCAGTTTTGAAGAACTTGCTCATTAAAGAGCTCATTCATTCCTTCACCTGTTTATCATCCAGTCTCTACAGTCCAGCTGTGCTGGAGAAATGAGGCAAGACCCTACACTCAAAAGAAACATGAAAGACATACAATTTCTTGTAACTTGCTAACAGAGAAGTCAACAGGAGAGATTAATTTACTAACAAAATCAGATATCCAGCAGTGGCTGGACCAACAAGGAGGGATTACAAAGAGTAGCCATAGTTCTGACAAAGTTGTTCAGAAGCATCTAGTACTAGTGGTGGTCTAGGCAAAGAGTTCTTGGACTTTTTATAATACATCTTTACTGCATTGCTTACTTCAGGAAGAAAGTTTATACATGTTGGACTATAGAAGTATATAAGTATCATTAGTTTGGTAGTATGCTTTGTCCTTGTATGACTAGGATCCCAAGGATAGGTGGATTAGTGTGTCTGCAGGGAGCAGTCTACCTCTCAAAAACAATACCAGCTTGTCCAGTTCCCACTGTACTTGGGAAAAGATAATCTCATTTGTACTTTTGGTCTTAGCCTGCCTCATCCTTTTCTGCTCTCTGAGGGCTTGACTGTAGGTGTTTCAGGGACATGGGATTGGGTTCCCACTCTGCTCAACAGTCACAGAGCTTGGTAGTATTGAAAGGACATACCTTACTGCCAATGGAGCTTCTACCTTCTTTCTGGACCTCTGAGTTCATCATTCTGTATTATCCACTATTGCATTTTGTGCTGAACACTGTCCATTCATTCTGTCTTTGCTGACTTCTTTCTTTCGTTATGGATTTTGAATCAGACCTTAAGTGGCTATACATTGACAATCTCTCATAAATTTGGAAAATCCGGGAAAAGATAATGCATTTATGAAAAATGTTCTTTATATTTTTAACCTGCTGTGAGCTGTCTTTGGAAAGAATTAGTTGCCCCCTTCTCTCACTTGTGTTGCTGATCTGTCTACTGCAGTTGACTGATAGACGTCTTGTCCCATGCTTAGTGCTATTTCAAGCCATGAGAGTTATTTGCCATGTATCTTGGTAGCAGATACTTGTAGGCTGGCTATCAATATGATGATTTTCATCCCCTATTGGTTATATGAGACATCCTATAAGGAGATGAGCTATTTCCTAAGCTGTAAAGATTTCATGCTTTGACCATTCATTATCTTTGTTTTTGCTATGCATTTTCTCTGTCTCTGTCTCTCTCTGTCTCTCTGTCTCTGTCTCTTTTAATACAATACAAGTCTAGAACTCTACTCCCTATCTGACTCTGGAACTACTTTATGTTAACTTGAAGTAAAGGAGGTAGAATGAACCAAAGGGGTATAACCTGAGTTTACAGCCAGGGTAGAAGGGGCCAAGGGGAAAGGCTTGTCTCTGAGAGGCTTAGATCAAGAGCATGCCCATGCTAGCTGGCATATGACAAGACGGGTAATGTCATCACATACCCACATGCCATAGTACTCCATCCATGTTAAGTAACTGAAAGATCTAAATCAGGACCATCAGAAGTAACGTTGTTCTGACAAGTTATCTTGTAAGACTAGGAACTTCCAGGCATTCAATACTACATTTATATTGAGATTCTATCCCCAGAATATTTTTTAATGCTTATATATTCAATCATCATGCTGTTGGTTTAGCAAATGTGATTCAGAAAATACCCAATTGTAAGCTGTGAGATTTTAGAACAGGTGATTATATCTTTATAATTCATCCCTCCATTTGACAAAATGTGGCATAATTATAATCTCTTGGTATAGGTCTGTTCAGAGTTTGTTCATGCCTCAGGTAGTGTCTTAACTATAGAGGATTTTGATTTTCTTATCACTATCACTACTGCTACGAACAATTTAATCTCTACATTATTTTACATGATAAAATCAATTATCAGGGATCCTTGTTTCTAAATTCAAATATATCACAGGAATCTTCCCAAAGAGGTAGATTGTCCTAGAAGTCCAACGTCCCAATATTGACAATCTACTTATACACCAGACCATGTTTTATCCTTCATAAATGGATAAAATAACACCATATTGATATTCATGAGGACATTGTAACAAAAATACCACAAGTAGAATAAATATATATTTTTTTCTATATAGGCATTATTTACATGGTGAATCATGTCAAAGTTTATTTTATGAAGAATAGTTTCAGGGGAAATATGACTTTTTTAAAAAATATTTTTATTATATAATTGATTTACATATCAGCTACAGATTCCATTGTCCTCCCTCCTCCCACTCCCCACCCTTCCCCCCCAATCCACCCTCCATTCCCACCTCCTCCAAGGCAAGGTCTCTCCTGAGGAGTCAGCCTAGCCTGGTAGATTAAGTTGAGGCAGGTCCAGTCCCCTCCTCCCTGCACCAAGGCAGAGCAAAGTGTCTCAGCATGGGCCCTAGGTTCCAAGACTTTTTTTTTTTTTTTAATGAAAGTGACTTTAAATGAATTCTATGAACACATACCAGCAAAAAGCACAACCTCTACTCACTGTCTCAACACCAAGTATGCTGTGGGATAATGTTTTTGTCCACTGGTACACTGATTGGCCACTAGCCAGGCAGGAAGTATAGGCAGGATAAGCAGACAAGGAGAATTCTGGGAAGAGGAACACTGAGTCAGGAGATGCCAGCCCACTATTCAGGGAGCAGCATGTAATGACACACAGGTAAAGCCACAGAACACATGGCGACATATAGATGAACAGAAATGGGCTGAGTTTAAGTATAAGAGCTAGTCAGTAGTAAGCCTGAGATAATGGATGAGCAGTTTTAATTAACCTAAGCCTCTGTGTGTTTACTTGAGTCTGAGTGGCTGTGGACTGGGTGGGACACAGGAAAACTACAGCTACACAAGTCTGAGCTGGTACAGGTCCATCGTCTTAGATCTGGTAAGGGAGATCTACCTACAGTCTAGTTTGTCTTTGTGTGTACAGTGTGAACAGCATAAACAATAGGAGACTATATATAACGTATGGGTTTTATACTTTCCCAGAACAGCAAATGAAATTGTCTATCTAACATAAAACTTCCAAGGGAAATATCCATTGTCTTTCCCATTGCTCTCCAAGTCCAAGATCTCTCTTGTGCTAATTAGTGCTCCAGCATGCTGAGTGAGCTCCTTGCCATTGGTCTCACTGTCTGCTTCCAATATTCATTTGGAAATCAGGTTGCATAATGTTACTATTTTGTTAAAATCCAGTAAGGCATTTAATAATTACTTTTTATACAGACAGATGGAGAGACATGATTAGTTGACTTTGCTGGATTCTATGGTATAATTATCTGCACAGCAACTGTTTTCAAGATCTCACTACAATTGGTTGGGAAGGGGCACCCAGGCTTTCCTTGCCAAGTCAGTGTGAGCCAGCTTAGGCACACTGCTGGAAATCTTCCTAATAACTGTTCAAGTCACTCAACTCACATCTTTGCATTCTCACAAATCAAACTCACACTTCAGTTGCCTCCAACCTTCTCTTCTTGCTAGTGTCAGATCTTCAACAGTTACTTTGCTTCTTTACTGTTTCATGGCTTGATTTGTAAAATAGCCATTCATTGATTGCAACACATCATATAAGATGCATGACAGCAATTGGCACTCTTAAGAAAAAGATTTTATAAATCCAAGTTTGTGAGAACACTGGAAGTTCCTTCAATATGAGAAAATGTGACACATAGATCACTGTCTCCCATTGCGCTGGACAATTACTCAATGACTCCTTCTTCCCCACAAAACTGGATGTGAACCAAAGTTTCTGTCACCTGATATACTGTGAATGGCCACTATAACTTGAGGTAAATAGGAAGTACTGCATTCTTTGACTTTGAAAATGACTTACAGTGGCAAGAATGAATCATTTGCCTTGATGCAATTAATCACATCCAGCCTTCTCAACTGAGCAGATTCAGTCACTCAAGCAGTGCTCTGAAGTGACCACTGGCCCTGAAAGATTTACCCTCTTGTTCTAAATAACCATTCACTTTAGCTGCATGGCAGATCTCCTGTTTTATTGAGAAAGGTTACCAGGTATCCAGGTATGTAATTATATTCCTTCTAGAAAATTATTTTTAGAGTTTGAGGAGTATTTGGAAGAACTGGCTTGCAAACAGCTGTTCCATATATGTTTGATGTGCCAAGATAGAATGTAGTGTTTTCATAGTATTTTCTGAACTTAGTGGCATTGTTTTGGGGAATGGTACTGTTAGTGATGTTTGGGGATTGGGGTAATGTTGTGAGTGGTGGAATACATTGGTGCCTATCTGCAAAGTTTGTGTGCCCAACTCAGTAGTATTTTCATCTTTAACTTGTGGAAGATTTCACTTTTTATTTCCTTGGACTTCTCAAAAATGTGATATATAAGAAAAGAGAAGACTCTAACTATTTATGTATTTTTTCCATTATATTCATAGTACAAAAAGAAATAATATTAAGTAAAATTTATACAATTAATTGTATGTATATAAATTTGACTAATATATTAAAAACAGTATGTTTGAATACCATACTGAATGAAATTAGTATAGTTTATATAGCTTCATTCTTGCAAAACTTTGCATATAGGCATAATTTAGTAATTAATGACTAAATATTAACAGGTCAGTTAGTTATGCTGTTTCAACCAGCTTTCTCATGAAATGTTTCCCAACATTTGTAAGGGAAAAAATACCAGCTCTTTCCCAGCTTTAATAGTGTTTATTTTAGTTGGGTGCAGGTGGCATTCCAGTAATTGCAGAACTGGGAAACTGAGGCAAGAGATTTACTTGAGGCCAGAAGTTATAGACCAGGTTTGGTAATATCTCAAAAACATAACAAACAAATGAAAACAACATCAAAAATATCGACTTGAGGATCCAAAATTTAATATTTTGGAATTAAATGATTCAGGGGGCAATCTGTTTTATTTACAAGTCTGGAAGCTTAGGAAGGAGAAGTATTTATAGAATAGCTATCTATCCTGGGAGAGTCTGTACCCCATAGGTGGAAGAATACATTCTGTGTCCCAAGGAGAATAGTTGAAAAATGGGAAGATATCTTGCAAGAGAAGAATGTATTACTAATTCATTCCCCCATCTAAAGGAAGAATCCATGTTTTTCTCTTTCTTGCTCCTGTTTCCTTTACAATAGCAATCTTAATCATCCCATTTCTAAACTTTTGGGAGAGATTATTCTTTCCACCATTGCTGAATGATAATGGCATAGTATGCTATCTAGCATAGGTAACCCTAAATTAAAGTACCTAACCTGGTATGTGGTCACCCGCCAAGTGTTGTATCTTTCATGGGCACCAATAGAGACTGGAAATGAACACAAGTAACCCAGACTCAGAAAGACAAACATGGTATGTATCCACTCATAAGTGGATACTAGATGTAAAGCAAAGGATAACCTGACTGCAACTCACAACTCCAGGGAGGCTACCTAGTAAAGAGGACCCTAAGAAAGACACAGGGATTGCCCAGCAGCAGAGAGATGGATGAGATCCACATGAGCAAACTGGGTGTGTGTGGGGGTGTGGGCAATGGAGGGCAAGGGTGTGGTGGGGAGAGATTAGGGGAGCAGGAGGTTCCAGCTGGATCAGGAACAATGTGAGAGAACAAGGGAAGAGATGCCATGATAAATGAAGACCCCATGGGAATAGAAAGAAGCAGATTGCTAGAGAGGTCCCTAGAAATCCACAAAGATGACTCCACTATAGACTACTGGCAGTGGTCGAGAGAGTGCCTGAGCTGATCTACTCTGGTGATCGAATGACCAAATACCCTAACATTCATGATAGAACTCTCATCCAGTGACTGATGGAAGCAGATGCAGAGATCCACAGCCAGACCTCAGGTGGAACTCCAAGAGTCCAATCGGCAAGGGAGAGGAGGGATTATATGAGCAAGAGATATTGAGACCATGGGTAGAAAAAGCACAGGGACAAATAGCCAATCTAGTGGAAACACATGAACTGTGAACCAATAGCTTAGGAGCTCCCATGGAACTGGATCAGGCCCTCTGGATAAGTGAGACAGTTGATTAGCTTGAACTATTTAGGAGACCCACAGGCAGTGGAACTGGGAACTGTCCTTGGTGCATGAGCTGGCTTTTTGGAACCTAGGACCTGTGATGAGACACTTTGCTCAGCCTTGGTGTCTGGAAGTGGGGACTGGACCTGCCTCAACTGCATCTACCAGGCTTGGTTGACTCCCCAGGGGAGACCTTGCCTTGGAGGAAGTGGGAATGGGGTGTGGATTGGGGAAAAAGGCTGGATGGTGGGAGGAGGGAAGACAGGGGAATCCATGGCTGATACATAAAATTAAATTAATTATAAAATAAAAAATATTAAAAACAACAACAACAACAGCAACAAAAGTTTTAATTAAGTGTCCTTTGAGTCTGAGTCTAAGGAATGTTCTATTTCAGAGGTATCCAATCTTTTGGCTTCTTTAGACTATTTTTTCCATGACAAGATTTCTCTGTGTAGCTTTGGAGTCTGTCCTGGAACTCGCTCTGTAGACCTGGCTGGCCTTGAACTCACAGAGATCCGCCTGCCTCTGCCTCCCGAGTACTGGGATTAAAGGCGTACACCACCACCGTCCGGCTACTAGACCATTTTTATACAGAGAAAAATTGGCTGATCTTGACCTCTGCAGCTGACACAACTGTGCACATTCCATGATACTGGAGTACACAAAATAAGCATATTAGGAAGACTTCCAGGCAGTGGCAATGGCAATTGACTGTAAAATATTAGCAGCACACAGAAAGACAAATTTTACAGCATTGGAGGAACACAGAGAAGATGGAAATTCCAAATGAGTAGCAAGGATGAGTTGACAAAGAGAGGAAGTGAGTTCAAAAGACATGCATTGGGAGTCATTCATGCAGATGCTTGAAACTGAAGTTTCGGAGAGAGTCAAGTTTTGGTGATCACAAAGTTCACCCTAGGACCACAGTGCTATCATTGATGTAGGGAGCAAACACTGTCCCTGTAGAGAAGGATTTTTTCAGAAATTGGGTTCCCACAGAGCATAATTATCTTAAATCTAACTATTTTCTTTTAGGTAAGATTACCAAGATAATTTCTTTTGGTCATTCCTTGTTAGATTCAGTCTCTATATTTCCAGATATGTGAAGGCTATTTAGGAGAAAACAGAAACAGTTATGCACAAATGACAATTATAAATATGAACGCAAACCTAAAAGCCTTTTTCAAAAGAATCATTTAGTTAATTGTCCTTCTTCAGCTGAACCACAATTCAGTAAATGAGAAATTCCATTTTCAATTAGATAGCCATAAATTCATATTTTCCCTGGTCCTCTTCGATGTCCATAGGAAAGTTTTATTTTAATAAGATAGATCTTAAATTTATATTTGTTCTTCACTATACTGTAAAGCCTGGGGGTGTTGTATCTTTCTCTATTGTTTAGCATTGGCTTGTTGTACTCTAGTAAGTAACATATAACAGATGATAAATATAAAGAGGACAACTAAGAAAGTGTATCCATTATAATGGGGAATTGTTTTCTTTTATTTTTAGAAGCATCATGGGCATTAAAACTGTGGCTAATATGTTGTGATAATAGCTTTTAATTTGCTATGCATAAAGATGTATAGGGCAAGACGAGGTTTAATCAAAGGCAAGTTTTAACTTCAGACCTTGGAGCACCTAGGGTCTACCACATAAAGAAGATAATCTAAGTGCTTTCATTGACACAAGAGCATTAGATTCAATTATTTTTTGTCTAAAGGAAACTAATCATGGAGAGTGCATTGTTCCCGGAAAACCATTCCAGGAAAGCAGGCCGCCAGACTTCTGGCCCCTGAGTAGGCAGTCTATGACATCTATATTTCAGGCTATTCCATTACTCCATTTGGGAGCATTAAGCAGATGTGAACCTGATGTGCATGATGATGGGTCATTGGTCCATTTACAGGAACTAAACATCCAAGAATAAATATTTGACTCTTAAAGCAGTATCTCTTGTCATTCATATTTACATGTCACTGATTATAAGGGTGAAGTTGGAGATTTTGTTTTTATAGTTACCTGAATAACTTTTTAATGGACTCCAAAAGTGCCAGGAAATATGTTTCTCAA